>NC_133820.1:95521634-95823154 GCF_047830755.1 Zonotrichia albicollis
CCCCCCAAAAAAACCGAAAAAACCCAAACAAACAAAAAACCCCCCAAAATCACCACAACTTTTATCCATTATTGCCCCTCCAAATTCAACTTAACATGGGAAGCTGGAATGCAAAATATCAGTGTGTATGAACAAAGTTTTTGATTTCAAGCCCACTTATTATCAAGTCAGTCACCTCCACCAAAAATGACATTCATAAGTTGTCAGTGTGCCTTGCAATTGCAATTTGCAACTGCAAATTAACTTACTTTATAATGAAGCTAGTTAAAAGGAAAATTTCAGAGACCAGGCTGGGCAAACCTTCAGACATGAAGAGTTAAACAGACAGTCCTACCTCTTCAAGATGCAACATTTATTTGTTCTTTTTCCTGATTAGTTCTGTGACTTTTATATTTTTAATTTGCTACAAGCTAAAAGATACGTATCAGCCACTAAAAACCAGCAGAACAATGGCAAGTAGGGTAGGATCTTTCTGGGATTTTAATTTCATAGGTCACACTTGAACTGTGTGATTTAATTTCTTCTTTAATCTGACTTCTTCTTAAAAGATAAAAGCTTATTAAAATACACAAAAAAGTTTTGAAACCTTTCTCTTCCATATACAAAAAGGGGAAAGTCATGGCAGCTCTGACTTCTGAGTTAGTCATGCAGAGATGTGTCTCCTTAGAGGTCCAAAGGCCTTGGGGAAGGTTCCAGGCAGTGTTTGCTTTATTCAGAGGTGTGCTCCAGCCCCTCAGTGGGAAGGGCCCTTGCAATGGGCTTTTCTGAGGGAGTGCCTTGTGAAAAGGGAAGTCCCCTGAATCAATTTCTCGCTGTAGTCCTAAACCAAGACGTTCTCCAGTGCTGATCTGTCCCACTTCTCAGCCCAAATGATGCATGGGTACACAGGATTTAACAAGCATTAAAATTGAGGTAAGTTTTGAAAAAATAATGTAAATGGTACATTTGACTCTTCAGCTACCAAGAGATTTAAACTTTATTTGACCTATATTGCTTATTTCATCATTCATTGATCAATTTCTACATCTTTTACTATAAAATACGGCATAGGGGTGGGGAATGTTGAAAACCTGACAACCTTTAATTAAGTCTTAGTTTTAGGTAATCGTAATCAGACAAACAGTCCAGTGATTCTCTTCATCTGAAACTGCGCATTAGAACAATGAATAAAAGATTTCATTGTTTAATTGTTGAATTTACTTTCCAAATTTGGCATAATATAATTTTCAAGACCACCTGAAATTGTCTTTTTTTGAAAATTTTGCAATTTATTTTTCAAAGAAAACATATGTATATAAAAACTATTTCTTAAAGAATTAACTTCTACATTTAGGAAGATATAATAATCAGCTCCAGAAACTTTTCAAAAATAGCTTTATTCAAACACATGTATAATGCAGATTTAAAATTTAATTGTTTCATGTTCTGCCACTTGAAGTAACAGCTCCTAAGTTTCATGAAACTTGTTTTAGCTATTTTAATTTTTCTTTCTCTGTCTGCTTCCCAAATTCAGCAGGTGGGTTTTGTACAAACAGCCTCTGCAGCTGCAGTGGTGGATGAGCTGGCAGCTCCTGTCAGTTCTATTCCCTTTCTCTTACTCCAGCAATGCACTACTGTACACCAGACATTGCTGGGCATCATATTAGCTGTAGCTGAAGCTCAGAAGTAAAAGAGATGGAACAAATTAAAAAAAAAAAAAAGAAATGGTAAAATACGTATAGTATTTTTTTAAAGCCCTATTTTTGACAGGACATGGCTTGAAAAGAATTTGGAATTTCTTGTTTGTTTGTTTTTTTGCATTATTGTTGTTTTTCTAGATGATTTAGATTGTTGAGATAATTTCTGTCCCACTAGATTAACTGGACTGTCTGCAGTTTTGGCTAGTTTTGGCATATTTGGCTAGTATGCATTTTTTCAGAGACAAAAGAGCCAGACAATATTATTAGAAAAAAAATTGTCAGGTGATGAATTTCATTTTGCACATCATGGTCTGAATTTCAGCACCATATGCTAACTCAAACCTCTTTGTAACACAGGATGAGGAGCACAAAGTCCTGTCTGCATATGTCTGAGAAGAAATGTTCTGCCTTTCAACTCATCTATGCTGGCATAAATGAAAATACTTGTTCTTTGACAAGTTGTGAATCAAAAGCTTTTTATGTATGGACAGGTTTTGTTCCCTCCTGGTCACTCTGGGCGTAATTATGCCGCAGTGCTTTCACTTTACTGTTTTTTGTGGACTAATTAATTGTATATAAACATAAGAAATACCCTGTGGGGTCAGCCCAGCTGTCCTTCTGCTGTTCTGCCTGCAGCAGTGAGAACAGGAGATGCTACTCAGAAATAATCCCCAACTCTGGCCACCTCCTGCAGCCCATTCCATAAGCATTCCCCCAGCACCTAGAGCTGCTGAACTAGGGATGTGAGCTTGTGCATGCACCTCTAATAGTTTTTCTGGTAGCTTTCCATGTACCTGTTTCCATGCCTTTCCCTGGTGCTGTTTGCAGCCCGCTCTCCCTGTCCATCCTCGCAGCGCCGGTGGGAGAAGGTGCTCATGTTCACTGCACACTGAGGGCAGAGGAGCCTCTCAGTCCTGCACTAAAGGCACTCCTAGGAGCAGCTCACCTTGGGGAAACAGCACTGCTCTCACCTGAAATGCCTTTCTTTGACTCAGGTTGGTTGGCTTTTTTCTAAGTTTGTTCGGACTTAAAAAGTCTTGATTGTCTGCCCCTGTGTGTCCTGTCTCAAACCATAAATGCATTTATATTGCTGCACAAATTATGTCTATTTTTGTTTCCAACACCAAAAGTTGTTGCTACTGTAAGATTTATTTTGTTCCTTTTCCTGTTCCACATCCCCTTTTGACTTGTGTTTTTCAAAAAAAATCATGTTAATATTAACCACAGGTATTTTAACTTGCATAGTGTTTTCCATCCTCATTTTCCCTTTCTGCTAATTTAAATAAAGTACTTACATGTTCCTAGGACTGTTTTTGATTTCTCCATTCCATGGAGAGGAATGAGCCACTACGTGTTGAATAGTAAACCATCAAAATTTCCTTGTTTTTATTTATACTTTTCCTGACTTTTTCCTCTTACCACACACCATACTGTTCTAGGAGCACAATTAATGGCACAGCTCACCCCTTCCCTCTCCAGACAAATTAGAATTTTTTGAATTGGCTTCTTACCTGGGCACACCAAGGAGGAGAATTTACTCTTTTTTTGGCTGGCCATGTGCATAGTGTGACTGGCACAGTACAGCTGCTGCTGGTGCTACAACTGAGATCACTCCAGAATGAACAGAATGGGGAAACCTCTGCCTCACAGCTTTCTGTTATGGTTTTTTCACAGCATTTATAAACAAGGGCAGAATTCCTTAAGTGGTCTCTTTTTCACTGCATTGTGATAAAATAGCATTATAAATTAATCTGTATATGTATGTAATTTTAAGTGTATGTGTATTTCTTTTTTTCCAGGAAACCTCATTGCAGATTTTCCTCATGTGCTGAACATTCACACATTTTCCTCTACATGACCAGTGCCACTTATTAGTCAATGTATTGTGAACCTTTTGATATGGCTCCAGGTGCTGATCCCTGGACACAATATGTCTAAGAATTTAAAAGTGAAAACTATCAGTGCCAAGATAAATCAGTGAGTGAAAGTCTCTGAACATGGAGGCATATGAACACAGAGAGTATCAAATGTTGTTTTACATTAAAGCAACCTCTGAAGGAGACCCTTCTGAGAAATAACAATGCTGTCTTGCTAAAACCAACTTTGATCAGTCTGAATCCCTTTGCCCACTGTATTCCAAATTTAGCAAACACCTGAAATTCTTTTGCTGATACTTTTTCAAATGGCAGGATTAATCTCTAATGGTTCATATCCTCCTAAACCAGTAAAGCAAGTCACAGTCTAGAAATTACAGTTCTCTGTGGTCACAAGAGGCCAGATAACACACAGGGAGAGCTGCTGGGCTTAAATCTAGTCATGGTTATGTCAGGTGGGCCCTGCCAAAACACTTGCAGTGTCAGCAGTGTCATATCTGTGTTGCTGGCTTGCAATCAAAGCTGTGCTGTCACTCAGCACCTCTGCTCTAGGGCACACGTTCTCTCTAGCCCTGGTCCCCACTCAAAGAGTGGGCTCAGTACAAACATCCTAGCAACAGCAGGCACCTGTCAACAAGACCTGCCAAAGAAATGCCATTTCATATTTACCTTTTGTACTTTAGACACCTTTTAAGCATCTAGCTGACCCTTTCCTAATATTTCACAGGTGCAAAATGAAAACAGCATGTTCTAACTACTTTTTCAACCAAGCTTGGAACTAAAGAGTCTCCAGTTCCTTCAGACCTGTGGCCCAAAACATTTGCTATGGCACGTGTGACAGTCATTCATGTCCTGCTGATATTGAGCTTTTTCCAACATAAGAAACTGTTTTCCACAGTCCTGGCAAGTGGAAAAGAAGACATAAAGGGTAAGTAGACTATTAGCAGTTCATCCCAGGCTAACATTCCCAGATTTCTAATCTGAACTTGTCAAGGCACTTTCTACGGCCCATAGGGAGAAACAGAGACCTACAGAAGGGGAGGTGTCCAAGACAGGCAAAAGTGAGTCAATTAATTTTGAGAGCTGCAAAGAGCATCATGATTCCCATTGCTGAAAGTCATATTCAGCAAAGCTCAGAAATTCCTGCTCCACGCAAGAGCAGAGGTCCTGACAGAGCTACTGGGCATGCAAGCCTTGCTGAGAGATAATTCCTTAGTGTACACAGTGGGTGATCCTCTCTCTATGTAATATCATTGTAATTGCAGATGCACTTAGGCTGCATAATGTTATGTGGGCCACCAAGGATGATTCAAGAGTCATTTTGTCCTGGAACAACAACCTGACAAAAGAAGAAACCAAGAAATACACCGTGAAGTATATTTTGAGTTATAAGTTCTTCAATACCACTAAGGAGAGGAAAGTAAGTTCTTCAGAGGTTGCTCATAGTGTAAAGTGAAGTAATATATTGTATTATTCAGTAGATGAGTTTGCATAATTTCCCTTTCAATACTTAGAACTGTCTACCTTCATGGAGTTTCTTCCTCCTCCTAGGAAAGACTGCAGGAGAAGGAAAAGATAATACATCTTCAATTACACTCTGGTTTTAATGCTAAAGTTAAGACACAACTTTTTGCAAAAGAAACAGAAGACATAATTAAGGAGAGTGACTGGACAGAACTTACTTACAAGGCACCTCCAGGTCAGCTATTTCCTGCTTGTTGTTTGGACATCCAAGCATTTATGATAATTTCCTGTCTTGGAGAATTTTTGAAATCTCATTATTATCTTCTGCTACTTTTTTTGTACAGATATGTTAAGAACATGGTTCATAATATCTTGAGATATTGCAGAATTATTTCCTTTATTAGATGTGTTCAGATTCAGAAAACTCCAGCTCTGCTGAGCAAGACGTCAGTATGACCCAAACCCTATTTTCATTTTCCCTAGGAACTCATGTATCATGAAGATTGCCTTTTGTATCATATGATTTTAGCAATTCTTAAAAGATCAGAGATTTTAATTTATTTTTAAGTGGGTTAGTAAGGCTTTGGTGTCAGTAGTAAATATGCATCCCAATTTTCACAGTCTACAAAGCAAAAATACCTGTTTTTTCTCAGATAGCACTTTTTCATGCTTCTAGAAATAAGCCAATGTAATAGGTTTGTAAAGGCAACCATCATGTTGTTATTAGGAAATCAATGTTCATTCAACATGACTCTTTCTTTTTACCATTTCTTTGTTGCAGTTTACATTCAGAATCTCTCATGCATCATATATAACATTTCTTTTTTCAATTGCACCTGGCACATCAAAGCAGAAGCTCCTGAAGATATCCAGATCTTTACCTCATACAGGTAAAGGATGTTTAGCAAAATAAGTATGAAACCATGACTTTGGACCTAAGTCTTTGATTTAAAAAAACCTTCTATTTCCTTCTCACAGACATGTAGGAAAGGTTTTTGCATGCCAGCAATATATAAAAAATGCAAGGAAGAAAAATATTGGATGCTATATGAAAGAAATACATTTCCAACCATCAAGGAAAATAAATTTAAACATAACTGTGAGAAATTTGAGAAATAGTTCAAGAGTACTGTCTTATTTCAAAGCTTTCACACCTCAGAAAATAGGTAAGTATTGTCTATTACTGTATATTATGAAAATTTTATTTATTGGTTACTTCAGGAAAAGCAAAAAAGGTGTGATATAGTCATAATATTAATTCCAACTATTTAGGCATTCATCTTAGTGTGAATGTTGCACAAAGATTAAACAAAATGTAATAGGGATGTAGACTTTTTAATTTTTTTGTCTGATTTAAAAACATTGTTTATCTATAATTTTAATTAAAAGATAAAATAGGCTAATGTGAGGAAACTATTTATAACCATTGTACCCTTGTTTCTACAGTTTTTTTTTCTATCCTTTTTTTATAGTGCTGAGCAAGTGTGATTAAGAAAAAAGAACATAAATAGTCACAAGTCTCACTTATAACCTAAATTTAAGAATATGAATGTTCTCAAACATTAGTAGAATTTTTATTTATTTTTTAAGTTAAAAATATCTTGGCAGTTATTTTTAATCATCAACAGTTTTGAATGATCATATAAAATTACTTTTCCTAACTTCTCTGGGAAGTTTGAATTAATCTCATGGGTAAGAAATTCACCTGAAATTTAGCAAAGATTGCAGATTCAAGTGCCTTTTAAGTCTTTAACATGTTGATTGTCTTGCAGACCTGTAACCTGGGAATCAGTCATAGCTCAAGGGATCACAAAAATATAATTTAAAACTCTAAATATTTATTCTGAGTTAGATCTCCTCTAACCTTTTCTAAGACATTAAAATTGTTTGCTTTACCTAAAGCTTCCCACTGCAATCAGAGCCAGCCATAATCTGACATATGACAAAAGGAAGAAATGAAATTGCTGCCTATTCTTGACATCCTTACAGAAGGGAGAGTGGTCTGGCAGCAGTATTTTTGAGACTAAGAATAAAACTCTGCTTCTGCCTCTTGTCCAGGCTCATGTCTCTTCAGGGCTCATGGTGTGCCCCTACACCCAAAGGCTGCTGGAGCAAGCACAGCAGCTGCAGGGACCCGTCCTGCTGCCACTCGCCCTCTCTGGGTTCCTCACAGTGCAGCCCTGCTATCCCCAGACCTCACTGACCCCGTCTGCAGAAACTTGCCAGGCACTTCTGCCTCTGCTGGCAGGGATTTTTCAGAAAACTCCAGATGGAGTTCTTCCTTTCACAGAAATGCAGCAGCAGCTGAGAAGGACTGAATGCCTGGGTACTGAGCACACACTCAGCAGCAGTGCTCTAACACTTGCCATGCTAAAAAATAAACTATAGGCTTGCTCATATGAGTCCAGATATAAGCTGAATATATATATATGAGCTGAAATCCTGGGAACTCAAATGTCCAACACTGTACTTCCTCCACAGCAAGTGCTTGCTTGCTTCTCTGCAGGAGAGAGAAAGAGAGATATTTCTTAAGCATCTGCAGCAATCTCCATGTATTGAATCAGACAATTCTCTGGCCAACAGGCTGTTGTGGGAAATTGTGGATGCTCCATCCCTGGAAGTGTTCAAGGACATGTTCAATGGAGGTTTGAGCAACCTGCTCTAATGGGAGGTGGCCCTGCCTATGCAGGGGATTTGGAACTAGATGATCCTTAAGGCCCCTTAAAACCCAAACCCTTCTAAGATTGTATGAAGACTTTGTAAGTGTCCCCACTGAAACCCCTCTCTGAGAGAAGAAATTCCATTTTTAAAAAGTAATAATACCAGTACTGAGGGTTGACAAAACACATGTATCCTACAAGACATGGAGTCAGTAGCAGACTCAAGGTCTCCTCTACACCAACACTGAGTCTGGAGAGGGCCTTCTTCTCCTTCCTTCTTTCTGCCTTTCCTAGAAAGATACATGGGAAACCCCAACTACGTCTCTTTATTTTGAGGTACTTACTGAACAGCAATTTCAAAGAAAATGTGTCACTCACTAGAATGTTTTTGGGTGTGGCAAACTCCAAAACACTCAGCTGTGTATTATAAGGACTGATGTACTTTCATTTGTTTTACATCTGTTTAAATACAAGAAAGAGCATGAGGTACAGAAGGTCTCTCTGCGCTCTTTTATTTTTCAGAGAAGCTGAACCCGCCAATCAACGTCTCAGTTTCTCTCGAAAACAAAAGTATTAAAATTCATTGGAAACCTCCACCTACCATTGGTTCAGCAAGGGAAAAGTGTTTTTTGTACCAGGTGAAAATAACAGATCATAAGGTAATCAGCTTCCCTAGTAGTACACTTCGTTTTTACAACATAACTTCCACAAAAACAAGGCATCCCTCAAACTTAACAGAATTTAATTTCAAACAAACTTGAAATCCCTTTGTCTTTAATAAATAATACAACTTGTCTTTCTGATAAAAATGAAAAATCAATATATTTTATGAAATCTTTAAGAGTCAGGCTTGCATTGAATGAAGTTGAAGGTTTTGTCTTCTATATTAAATTTGAATTGCGCATTATTATCACATAGACCGTATTGACTTTTTTTGTTATAGAAAAAGAATATCGTCTCAAAGTTAGGAAAGATTGTCAAGTACCATGGAAAACAAGATTAGAACTTGAAATTCTGTTTAAGTCTGAAATCAACAAGCCAAAACTCAGTAATAAGGAAAATCCTATGATTAGGAAATTCAGGTCAAATATGTCAACACAAAATAAGGAATTAAAATATAGGAGTCATCACAGAAGAAAGAAGGCCTGTGGATTGCATTGAACCACAAACTGAGTCAATCATTCTGTGTTAGGCAAAGGTCAAATGTTATTTAAGTGTATATGACCAGCATGTCACATGTAAGATGCAGGTTGTAACTAACTTGCCCGTTTAGATGCTGAGTTTCCCCTGAAGTTTCATATTGTGCTTTGGGTGCCACAAAATATTAATAGACACCAGAACTGGAAAAGCCTTAAAGGGAACAGAAAGAACTGACCTGGTGCACAGAGTCAAATCCACACCACATCAGCCAGTATGAAGAGAACAGATCGTGCTTTCCTAACACCAAGGAAGCAAAGATTCCCTGTTTCTCCATGTATAAGATTCATACTTTCTACTTCTTTGCAGCCTTTTAACATCACTTTTAACTTCTACAAGCAAGAGTTTTCTCTCTTTCTTATTACTTATAAAATTTTTAACATTGTTTATTTATAGAAGTTTGCTTTAGTATTTAAAAGTGATTAGGGATTATTTAAAGATTCCTCTTCTTTAAATTCCACCACTCCATGTTTGGGCTTGATCTTTTGAAGTGATGTTCTTTTTTTTTCATAGGCACAATTAAAGATATTTCAGGACAGCCACCAAAACAATGGATGTTCTTAAGGTGAAAAATGAAAGATTTTATTCTAACAGAGAAGCAAGTGTAGCAGACTACCCATACCAAAATCTTGAATCTTGCAGTTCCATAGTTACTGTGTTCATCCTATATGTGGTGTGATAAAAAATGAAAGGGGAATCAGTGTTTTCAAATTCCTAATGTCCTGCCATAAATTATACCTCCTTGCATCTTGTCAATTCCAGTCTCTCTTCATGTTCAGTTCTGAGTTTTAACACACATCAGATGAGAGTCAATTGTATCTGGACATAAGAACTTGTTTTGAAAACCTCTTCCTACTAGTTAGAGATGTAAATAGTAGTATTTGACATCCCTAGTTTACATCTGTTTGAACTGCAATGCAAAATATTTTAAAACAATCCCCTAAACCTCTCTTGATAGATTGCAAATGTCACTGCAGAGAACTATAAGTATCCATTTCATAAGCCAGGAAAAAGATGTGCAGCACAAGTGAGGGTAAAGAAAGAGATTTGCATAGCAAACAAGATCTGGAGTGAATGGAGTGAACCAGTGTTTATTCATGATGGTAAGTTATGTACTTACTACTCATTGCTGTTTTCACGGGTTATGTTACTACCATTCAGTACATTTACTTCATTATTGCCTCTCTTCTGCTCCAGGCTGGTATTGGGGCATAAATACCTGGGAGTCCATGGCACACACCAGGCCCACACAGCTCTGCTGTAGGGAAGCAGAGTCCTTAGTCTGAGCTCTAATTCCCTGCTTTTTACAGAACTGTTGTCCTGACTCTTGACAGCCTTTAGGAAAGAATAATGGTCAGCAGCTGACTAGGTCCTTACACCAACATCCCTCCACCCTGTGGGCTTGCCCTGCAAAGGACAGCCCACACATCTCTAAAAATATTTTCAACTGGAGTTAGTAAGCCAAGAAATCCACAAAAGTCCTACCATTCATCAAACCATATAGTCTTTAAGGACTAAGTCCTAAATGTCACTTATTACACTGGTGGAATAAATTCTTATCTGACAGAGATAGGAAATGGTTTAGCTCTTATTTAAATTTATGCTCTGGCCCCAACATCTCACTTGAGCACAAAGTAAACAAGAGCATTGCAAAAACAAAGTAAACAAAAGTACTGCAACACTTTTCCTTCAACCTCTGTAAAGAAAACCCCTAACACTGGTGTGCTTTCCATGATGAGAAAAATGTCTCCACATGCAGAAGCTTTCTACCATCAGCTTAGGCAGAGGGGAAGTATTACAGCGGTTTGAGGCTGTATTTATAGAGAAAAACTTGTGTGTCAGCATGCAAAAAAAAGTACAGTACTATGGGTAGTAAAACAAAACAAGGTGAGTGTCATTATTTAATAAAACAGACTGTATTTTGGAATATGTCCTATTGATCTTTGAGCTTCAAATCCCTATTTATCTGAGGACAGGAAATGCCAGGAGAGATGTTATATTTTTGCACATGTGGTGCAGCAGTTTCCCTCCTTCCTACTCAGGAAGAATCAGTGGTTTTTATAAAATTAATATATGGAGTTATTCCATTGGAGGGTCAGGTGCTCAGCCAAATCTCTTTACATACCTCTTTTCATGCTGAGACAAATTTTTCTGTCCATTTTACTTTGGATTCTGTGGAAATTATTCTATCTGCTTCTAATTGGAAGCAGGTATAAATGGACACTATGTAAGTAACCTGAATAAAAACCATCCATTCAATATTTTTTTTAATGTGTCAATTTTTCTGGAGTTACAGGATCTCTTTCTACTGAAATTCTTGAAGAAGCATAGCATGACCTGCTTTTTGTTTGCTTCTCCTTGACATTCCACTGTTTCATCTAGGAAATGTGCAACATTTCTTTAAGAATGCATTTTAAAAAGGCATTTTAGCCTTAATTAAAAAAAAAAGCTGAAGCATCAAAATGAAATAACATAATTCAAAACATAACTAAAATATTTGTTCTGAAATGTTCCTTTGACATGTAAAGAATTTGCTAATTTTCTCATGAGGAAAACATTAATTCTCCTTTGGAATTAGCATATGCCCTCAAAAAAAATCTTCACAATTTAACCTGAACTGAGCTGTTTACTATAAAAACCTTCTGCTAAAAAAAGAAATGTTTAATCAGCTTTATTCATATGTAGAAACTTGAAATAATTGGTCTAATTTTTAGAGCTGATGAGCATTCACAGATCACTTTGAAGTTTGTAGTAATTCAGAAGGGTTCTGCATTTTTGCAAACCAAGCCACTAGTTTTGGTTTCAAAGTTCTGTTATTTCTGTCAAACTTAAAGCATTTGCATCTGAAAAAAAACCAACCCACCATGAAATGGTCTACCCAAAAGAATATATGTGCTTCTTTTTCTTGCTGCTCTCCAAAATGCAAGAAGTAAGAAAGCAGGAGAAGCAAACCCCTTTGTGGTTCAGCTGATGATAAGAACAGGACTTCCTCTTCTCCTGGGTGTGTGCACAATGTAGAGTTAGCAGAATGATGCAGAGGAATTACCACAAACTCAAAAAAAATTCTATTACACAGTCCAGAGGTGGTTCAGAATAAGTTTTCTGAGCCCTCATCTCAGACAGCAAGAAGAAAGTAATTTTCTTTTCATCTTAAAGTGAATAAAGAGTAGTTTTGTACTTTAAAGAAGATAAGACATGCTCTTATAAGTTCTACCCACAAGTTTCTGAGTGTTTTTCTTGGTTTCATATGAAATTTGTGGAAATAAATGGGTTCAAACTCAGAACTTTTATTCTTTTATATTTTGATTTTTAATCTAGATTGATCCTAACATCACTGGTTAACTGGCCTCAGACTATAAATATTTTAAGAGCTGTCCTTGTCTGTTTTTCTTCAAAATACTTAGTTAAAACTGGTCCAAACTATTTGTGGTTCTGAAGCTAGATATTAAACAAGAAATAAAATTTCCCAGAAAATATTTCTGAGTCAACCAAATACATTGCTATTTTGGGTATTTTGGAGGAAGAAATGCAAGGTACAGAGTAGTAGTATTTGTTAAACAACATAAATATGTATTGATGCCATTTCTTTAGGACTATGCCAAGCAGGGTTAAAAAGGTAAGTATAATAGAAACCAAATGCTGCTTCTTGAAACAAAAAGAATATTTTGCTTGACAAAATGCTTTTATTTTCATCTTGCCTTAAATCAGTTACAGCTGTGAAGTGGTGAGGAGGCAGAGGAGGGGGACCCATGGTGTGTGGAGATGGGAGCAGCAGCTCAGGAGCAGCAGCAGAAATACCAAGAGCAGATGGACAGAGGGTTTCACATCCAGAGGGGTCAAGGCTTTGTGGAAATATCCATTGGCAGGACAGGCCATGCCCAGGATATGAGACAAGAATTCCAGGAAAAGAAGGGAATGGAATGAAGCAAGAGGAAGTACTGGACAAAGACAGCAGCAAGGCTGAGGGCTAGAAGGAGGAGAGGGAGGAAGGAACAGTGCTGAAGTCAAAAGCCCTTTCCCCCTAAAAAAATCTCCAGGAAATGTTTCTTTAAATCTGTGACAGTTCAGGAATAGAGCAATATTTATGAGTCCATGTGCAATTCATCAATTTATTAACTATCGTAGCCTCTCCCATTTAATTAACATTACTTTCCCTTTTTTTTTCTTTTTCCTTTTTCTTTTCTTTTCTTTTTTTTTTTGTTTTTTGTTTTTTAAGAAAAGACAGTGGATATCCTACTGCTAAGCCTCACATTGTTTTGTTCTCTGGTTTTCCTTGGAGGCCTGCTGATATATGCATGTAGAAGGTAGTGTACATTTTTGATGATTGTATAAATTTCTGGTGGAAGAGGGATCAGGATGAGAGTAAGCCATACAATGGGAAAAAGTCAAACACAGATTTTCTCAAGAAGCAGTAAATTGTTCCTTTCTAACTATTGCTCTAACAAACTAGTGCTTGATGTTATGACCTAGTGTAAGACACTGACACCTGTAATTCTTCTCTCTCAGCTCCTACCACAGTCCCCCACAGATCCAGTCTCACACCCTACTCTCTGATGTATTTCTGCCACTATAAATGACATTTTTTAATCTTACTCTGACAGCTGCCTCTCTATCTTCAGTGTGACTCTAGCCCATGCTTTCACAGATTCTGCATCAAGGCCACCTCTATTAATCAGACCAGAGATGAACTGCATGTCATGCTGTCCAATTTCATGTCATAATCCATGGGTATTATGACAGTAGTTTTTCACTCTAAATGGGAGACTTTGCTAGAAATAAAAGGGGAAGTCAGTCTGGTGGAATGAATTTCCTTTGCTGTTCTATTAATACCATTAGTAGAGTAAAGCAGAGTAGTGGCCCTGCACCCCCTGGCAGTTAATGCTGCTAACTCTCTCTATGCCACTGCTTTTCTGCCTGGCAACACAGCTTCCCTATTGACAGCTGCCTATGGCAGCAAAGGCTTTCTTGAACTGAGAAATAAACTTGTCCAGATAGGAGGATGACTCAAGATACCTTAGTATTTGGAAGATGCTGTATGTAAGTGGAGCCTCTATTAAAAGTAAACTTATTATTTAATTAGTGCATAATTAGTGACTAATCACTATTCCTGATTTGTATAAAAGAAATTATCAATTTTTAATTATGGAAAGAGTACATAGGAACAATTTTTTAAGCTACAGACACAGTAGCATGCCACAAGTTCTCATTTTGCTTGGAAATATTATTTGAGTAGAAATGATAGGTTTTTTAATATGCATCCAGTCCTTTCAAAACTCTTGCAGGTTAGAGACCAGTTAGGCTAAAGAAGAGCTAGTGAAAGTGTTGAAAAAATTGTCTCCAGTGAAAAGAAAGAAAAAAAATTTTAAATGGCTTTAGAAATAGTAGATGCCTGTCTTGGAACTGGAATATATATTACAAATATATATTATATTAATGTCTGATCTGTTCCTGCAGACAAGAATAGTAGCGTGCCTGTATCACTGTCTTGCAGGTACGGATGCCTGGAAGTTTTAACCACACCTGTTCCACATCCTTCAAACAGTATCAAAACGTGGTTAGCAGATGAGACTCACCACCAGGTAGTGTGTCTTGTTTCTCTTTTTTCTCTCACCACACTGACACGCATGACATTACTTGCAATCAGATGGTGCAGCATTGCATTTGGAACAGCATTTAGTTAAAAAAAAACAAAAACAAAAAAAAAACAAGAGGGAAAAGGTATGTACAGCATTTGTTGTGAGAACAGAATACCTTGTGGAGGTTACAGGACTGATGTCAGTAGACAGGATGGAGAAAATCCTCAAGGGACTAAAATGTCCCGTGTGCTCCAAGGTGTTTCAGCGTATCCCCACTCAGTGGGCCAACATTTTAAGGAGTGATCACCCTGAGTCCCTGAGGAATAGTCAGTTATGGGATGTTATATATGTGTAAGCATGTCAGCCAGCTATCAAGGGGAACTTTTTGTGGCAATCTGCAAGTCATTGGCTCTGCAGCAGCAAATGTGCACACTTTTCTAGCAGGAAGGAGGAGGCTGCACAGTGCATGCAATGTAACCTACCACAGCTGTGCCCCTGCTTCAGGACAAAGCCACAAGCAGAGGTGTTTACTTTGGAAGAGCTGATGCACTATGAGCTCAGGTGCTTGCTTATCTCATGCCACATTACAAGTCTTTAGTCAACTTGGCAAACAAGGGCTAAATATTTACAGTATTTGGAGACTGTTGTTAATGGAGCTTCTTGGCTTGCACAGTCAGTGTTTCTTATTGCTGTCATTGTGTGAGTTGCAAGGAAAAATGTGCTAGTCAGGCAGTATTAGGATCAGTGTAACTCCAGAAAAGCTGCACAGTGAACTGTGTGCTAGAAGGGACAGTAAGATTACTTCTTACCTGGTTCTGCAACACATGAGAAGGCACAGGTGTGCCCAAATTATGATTTTTTGGTGGAAAGCACCATTGAAAAAGGAAACTGTAATGAGGATTTTCTCTGATCTGTGTGCTCAAAGTATTTGTTCAGAGCCTCTGCAGGATTTCTGTAAATTTTACTCTATCCTGCCATATATCAAAATATCAAAATCTAGTAGAGCATTCAGCAATTTAACTAGTAATTTCCATTGTGTTTCCTTATGCTGTTTTCTTTCCCAGGAGAAAGATGTATGCCTTCCAATATTGTGTTTTGGGGCATTTTTTAATAATATACCTACATCATTGACAGAAATCTCAGTCCAGGAATCATAATTTGAGTTGTGAGACAAGCAGAATGCGTTGTTTTGTTTAATCTTATCTTCTCAAAATGAATTTATGGGGAAAATTATGTGCATATTCTATATAATCAAATGACAAATTAAAAGATTGAAGTGTTTTGAACTTGCCCCTGGAGTTCATTCCACAAGCCTTGGGCTGGGTCCCAGAGCAGACTGTGCTCCTCCTCTTCACTGCACTCATCTCAGAAAAGTTCAAGAGGTCCAGAACTGACCTGAGGTCAAGTCTCATATTCTCAGGATTCAGAATAATTTCTATGATACTTCTGGTCAATATAATTTGACCAAATTGGATGCTAAAAGTGCCATGTTGACCCTCAGTTCAGCTGGTTAAAGAGTATATTTATCACCTCTTCTGTGCTGAAGTCCTTCTCACCCATTTTTACCAGTAATTGTGAGCAAATTAATTGATAATACCCATTGTGGCTATGAATATCGGCTAGCAGAATAAAGAATCATAACCATCAGCTTTATATTCTGTATCTCCCTTTGTGTTAGAACTGTGTAAACTGCTATGTAGGGGTCTTTGTATTCAAAATATAATCACAAAAACCCCTATATTTAATGTTGCTGACAGTGAAAGAATTTATTTCTGTCCCTTAACTATTACAAACACGGAATAAACCTTTGACAGAAGACAGCATAGCCGGGGAGTTACTGTCTATATGATAGCAACAAATTACTGAGACAACACTGTGATCTGTTGATTCAAGTGATTGTTGATGGCACAATGGTCATATCAGCCTGGAGAGTGACAAGAAATAAAATTAAGGCTCAGAACAACTAAGTAAATGTGCCTGTGAGTAACTTGTAGATTGAGAAAGTAATTAATATTATCTTTGTATTCCAGTTGCAACAGAGTAAGCAATATGTCCTAATCCCATATATATGCCAAATAAGTTGAGTGCTTGTAGAAATGCACAGAATTTTGAATACCAGTGAATGTGCACTTTATGCATAATGTAATTTTTATCCAACAGCAACATATGTCAATGCAAATGGAGATGAACTCAGAGGTTACTCTGGGAACACCAGAAGAGAACAGAGATGAGAACATTCAACTGCAGAAATGTTTGAAGGAATTCATGTTAGAAGACCTATAGAGATGACATGCCTTTTTTTATCTGCATGCAAGTGTACTTTCCCATGAGGTGGACAATATTCCAACAGATCAAAAAGCTGATATGGGAGTTTGTCTGAGCCCAATAACTTCTGCTCTGAAAACATGCAACTCTTAAAATTAGCTTTGGATCACAGACACCAAGTAGTATCTTGTAGTTTGTCTCTAAAAATACTGATCTTCAGACCAGTAAAATTAGAGCATCTCAGAAAACATGAACTAATATTGAGGTCTACTTGGGTTAAAATGAAATTAATGTTCCACAATGCTACAATGGCTTCCAAGCACTGTCTGCTAGATCAAGACTTTTTGAAGCTTGGCTGTTCATACAAATCTCATACTAGCTATTCAACATCTGATTGAAGTGGTCATGAGAAATGGTGGAAGGAGTAAATGTTTCTGGAAAAAGCAAGAGAATCTCACAAGTGATCTCTAAAACTCAAAAGAAAACAAAACAAAATATTCCTTTCTGAGTCACTGCATTGTGTAAACACACATCAACCAAAGAGGAGAGATATGTGTGAAGACAAGGTCTTTTAATGTTGTGGACTTTGCAGTTGGTAAAATAAGTAAAGTAAGTATAACAAGAAAACTTTAGACAAGACAAAGAAAACAAAGTTTTCTGCTGTATTGCGATTTTTAATGTAAGTTTAATTCAGAGAAGTTGTAAGTTCAGAACTGACCATTTTTGCTATTTATTTTTCCCTGTCCTATCAAAGAATATTTCCTACTGATTCCATGAGGTGATGAGCTATGCTAGTCCATTTTCATGTATACAATCAGGGCAGATTATCCCAACCCTTAGCTGAGAGTATGTTTATTTAACTAGAAGAGAATGAAGTGATTTTGCAAGGAAGGTGTTTCTTTTCTGAAAGTGGGAAATACAAATCAATGATGGACATAATTTTCTGGAAGGTTTGGAAGATACCTAAAAATTACTTGCTTTCATTACTGGTAATATTTTTCCATGTCAGAATAATATTGATTGGAACAAATAACAATATAAAAATTTTATTTGTGCTTTTGAAATATAAAAATTTCTAAGATATACTTTGGTGCTGAGTCTTGATTCACCTAAATGTGCTTTTTGTTTTGGTAAAAAGTCCACAATGGAGAAGATTACACTCTTTCTCCTTTATTATTAAGAATGACTGGTGACAAGTGGAAAGCTCAATTTAGAAATCTCTGAACAATAAAAGGACTACAAATGACTTCTTTTGCTGTAAGATCAGTTAATGACCTCAAAAGAACAATCAGCTTTAGAAGGTAATGTGCCATTTCCTCTTGCACTGTACTTTTCACAGAAGGTAAGGGCGCTCTTACCTTTGGACACCAGTGCTCTCCCCTCCACACCCGTCAGTCTGAGGCCCACACAAATCATCAGGCAGAAGTAAATTGTGGATATCAGGTACTGAGTCAAGTTTCAGAGAGACAACTCCTGGAGTGTCTCCTCTGTCTTAGTGCTGAGAGGAAAACCCTCAGCCAACACAGCAATTTTTCTTTTGGATGATCAGACACCATCTCTGTGGGTAGACCACACAATTTATACCATGGTCCAATGTTCAGACACGTTTTCTCAAGAAGAGGGGAAAGAATTCCTTCTTTCTGATAAAAATCATTAGAGGAGGCACTTAGAAAGCATCATGAACTTATAGATTCCTTTTTTGGTGAGGATATAGAATGCATAAAATGAAAAAAATCACAATATAAGTGAGGTAAGAGAGGTAGATGAGAACTACACTGGCCGCTCACATCTGGAACACAGACTTCATAGAGTGAAATCAGGCCACAGTGAATATTATATTGTTCATTATAATATATATTTTTATACATATATTTTATATAGTTTTGGTTTGCACTACTTGAAATCTTAAAGCAGTGCCAGGATTTAAAATAAGATAGGGAATATAAAGATGAAAGGAATTTTATTATTTTATCTGAAAATAGAAGAATTAAATAGAATTTTTTCTGATTAAAATTGCTTTTTTTTACAAGAGACCTTGGTCAATACACAGAGCTTGCCCACATGAACATGACAGCCTCCAGAGGCACATCACATAAAACATTATGATAATATTAGTTGTATTGAAAATTAATCCTAAAGTGCAAATTTGATAAAACAAAATCCATGATCTGGAACCTTCCAAGAAATGTTTGACCAGTGTATTCCCAAATGGTATAACTTTTCCTTAAAATAAAATATTATTCTAAAGTAATCCAACACGTCTTGTCCAATAGTGGATTAATCTGCAATGCATACATAAAGAAAGACAATTATCTGAGAGCAAAAATTATATATTGCTGGCATTAAACACCTCAGTCTAGACAAAATACTCAGCAAGTTTGCTGATGACACTAAGGGAAGAGGTATGGTTGACACATCTGAAGGACAGGACGCCATCCAGAAGGACTTGGTCAAGCTCTAGCACCAGGCCTGTGGGAATGTCATGAGGCTTAAGAAGACCAACTACAGCAGGGATGTGATTTTCCCCCTCCACTCCATTCCTGTGAGACCCTACCTGAAGTCCTATGTCCACTTCTGAAGCCCCCAGCGCAGGAAAAACACAGGGACCTGTTGGAGCAGGCCCAGAGGAGAGCCACCAAAATGATCAGGGAGCTGAAGAACCTCTCCTAAGGAAGACAAGCTGAGAGGGTTTGAGTTGTTCAGCCTGGGGAAGAGATGATTTCCAGGAAACCTTTTAGCACTTTCCAATACTTAAAGGGGGTGACCAGAGAGCTGAGGAGGGGCTTTTCACAAGAGCATGCTGTGGTAGGACAAGGGAGAATGGAGGTAGATTTAGATAGCAGTTAGGAGAAAATCCTCTGTGAGCATGATAAAGCAGTGGAAAAGGCTGCCCAGAGAGGCTGAGGATGCCTCATCCCTAGCTGTGTTCAAGTCCAGGTGGAATGTGGCTTTGAGCAACCTGGTCTAGTGGAATGTGTCCTTGTCCATGATGGAGAGGTTGGAAGTAGATGGTCTTTAGGGGTCCCTTCCAATCCAAATTATTCTATGATTATCTGAAAATCCTACTCAGCTTGGCTTGTTTTCTCCTGTCAATGAAGCTCTTGTTTCATTGTGAATGAAGCTCTTTCTCCAGGTGAATGTCACTCCTGTGTATGATTTCACCTTCTGGATCCAAAGCGGGACCCGATGAGACACTGGGCAGGGCATTGCACATAGATTGCTCCTAATCTCCACTTATGTATGCACAGAGTCAAAAGCCCTTTGCTGAGGCCATAAAACCTGGTGATGTGTCGTGGCTGTCTGGTTTTATGCTTTCAACTCCAAGTCCCCACTTCAGTAGAGGACACATAGCACACATGAACTCAGGTCCAGGAGCATTATTTAGTGTTCATGTTTCTTCCTGAACACCAGCGACTATGTAGATGTCAGACACACCTTACTGAAGCTCCTTGAGGAAAAATAGCCCCTTCTCTTTGCTTATAAAGGAGAATAGTTTGAAGAGGATGATGGGAGTCAGCAAAGCAGCCTTCAGCCTCGGGATTACGCACAAAGTCTTCTCTGGTTACCCAACGCTGCTACCTGCTCTACAAACAACCTACTTCCAGTCAGAAATGTTCCTCAAGTTTTCAAAGCAAGTTTTTGGAGCAAGTCTGTTGCTTTAACTGCACTGAGAGAATTAAAGAAATACACCTCTTGCTCTAACTTGAAGACCTGTCCTTTATTAGGGACAAGATGCACTACAAGATACAGTAGATTCTAATTTTTGCTTCCTTAGGTTTGGGTATCTAATCAAAAAGAACCAGCCACGGCTCTTGAGGGAAGTTCGCCAGTAATCTCAGTCTAGAACAGGACAGGATGATCACCTCTTTCTTATTAGACACTAGATGATGATCAAACTCAGAGTACCTGCCCACATTTTCTTGACATAGTTATTCTGCCTTTCTCTGCACTAGTGAAAGGAGATATTTTGGCCAAAAAAGAGCTTGGCAGTTACAGCCTTTGCATTTGGCTGTGCAGCCAGCACAGTTTCCAGTACAGTTAAAGATGTCTTAGTTCATATCTCATAATGTTTCAGACCAGCATTATTTAGCCAGCAATAGCAGTTTTGATCAGAAACACCCTTGTTCATGAGCAAGGGCAGAGAAACGTGGACCACAGTATTTAATCTGAAGCCTGGGTTCACAATTTTATTTTTATACTATCAAATAGAGAAGCTGGAGGATGCAATACTTAAATGTATCAAATACATGAAGAGCATGGAAATGTGAGGGTGTATGTATGGGGATACACATGCATGGCCAAGGAAATGCTCTTTGTATGGAAAATGGCAACAATATTCTTTAGGACTAAGTGTATGGTCCTCGTGGTGTTCTTACCACTCTGCCCTGTATTTCTCCATTGCAGATGAGCAAGTTATCTGCTGGCATTTGATTAGCCAGTGCCTGCTGACTGATACAACTTGATCTACTCACATTGAAAAGAACCAGATGGCTCCTACAAAGTTACTTTAAAGATAAAGGTGACATTGGGAGATAAAAATGCTTTGGTGACTGATGCAGCACAGGGTTGTGCTTAGAGCTGCATTACTGCATCTCATCGGAATGTATACATCAGCCTATTTTTGGTAATCTCAGAAAAAATTCCAGGCCACAGCTTCGAATGCCAATTGCATATAAAACCTATCACCATGCTCTGCTTCTTCTGAAACCTGGCAGGTAATCAAACCCCTACCCATTACATAAATAGAGAATATGACTTTGGTATTTAGTTCAGAAAGACACTTAGAGCAACACAGAACCTACAAAGAAATTGGCATCTTTGAGTAAAAACTACCACAGCTTTACTCAACTTTCCTCTTAATAGTCTCTAATTTTGTAAAAGTTTCTAAAGAAACCACAATCATATGTGTCTAGCTCCACTGAGATCAAAACATGCAAGGATTAAAAAATACAAAGTGTAATAGATAGGCAAAGCAAGACATTCACAAAGAAGGAGAGAAGAGATGAAAGTAAGGGGGAAGAATGAAAAGAATTAGTATTCGAGACCATACAGCACTATTATTATGTTTTTATTAACTCACAAAATTAGTTTGGATTCAGCAAGCTGTCACTTTGCATTCATACAGATGAAAAATAATTGCATTTTAAAGCCTGTTTTGGCTTCTGGCTGTCATTTGTTTTTTTAAGCAATGACAAAAATGAGAAATAGGGTGATTATGTAAATATTCCAGACCACAATAGCTAACAAATATTCATTTCATGCTTGATTTTGTGCAGAAGGCTACTATGCAGGAAAGCTTTTCTCCAGTTTTAAACTACTTGCTACAGGATATTGAAAATGTACATGTACTCAAAAGGAAACTTGAAAAAACCATGAAAAAATATCCATCAAAAACTTTTTAGATACAATATCAGCTCATGTGGTTCTGACTCATGTGGTTATTTGTTCAAAACTTGCAAGACACAGGGAGCATACTGCTCTCCTCTTGCTGTTTTCTCCCTGGGCCCCTGCTACAGGCACTACCTGGGAGAAAATGGGCTCCTGGTCAAGGTTGGACATATCTTGGAGCAGTTGGAGGAATGGCTGAGGCACTGTGTGTGCTTCCAGACTGAGGGATTAATGAGCTCACTGCTAATGCTGGAACCAAATGTGCAACCTCTGTCTTCAGGAGAATAGCAAAACTTGCCACTCAGCTAACACCTGAACACCAAAATCAGCAGAACTTTGTGGCTTCATAAAGTCTTCCAGTCCATCTTCAGCAATGAACTTCATCTTCCAGCCAAACTTTATTTGCCTGGAGTTTCAGTGATAGTTTGACAAGGGTAGTTATACACTTGCATAGTTTCAGTAGCATCTTGACTCACAAGGTGTATTTTATAGAAAAAAAACCCCAGTTTTATTTAAAAACACACAGGATGGAAAAGCTTTTTCCCTGATCCCTTTTGGACATTTAATAAAAAGAAATAGTGATGTGTATATCATGGCCTGCTTCGACATCTGGCAACAATAGAAAGAGATGGACACAAGCAAAATTGTGCCCACTGTCTACAGGTGGGGAGAATTTACAGTAACATATACTCATAATACTGTTAATGCAGTCAGCTTTGATTCATGGTAAACCTGCTCTGCTTGGCTGAAGGATTTGGAAAGTATGAGGTCTTGAGGGTTATATAGAAATTGTAAATTATTTATATCCTTACATCTTTCAAATTTTTTTTTGTGAAAACCAATAAAAAAAATAAAATAAGAGAATACCTGTCTCATATGTTGCACATATTTTGGGTTCCTTGAAATTGAAAATAGTGTCTGTTATAGGAAAGGGCTGTGCTTGGTGAGAAGGCTAGTGCTGGTAATTTGAAACTAAGAGTCTTCAAGATTACTTGTTTGGGGATTTTTTTCTTGTTCTCCTGCCCTATTTCTATCCCAGAGACTTATAATAAAAGTGTTGATGAAACCACCTTCCTGCACTGCTGGGCTTTGTGGGAGCATGGACGCCAGGGCCACTGCACTAATGAACGATAGGTTGCTTCCTTCCCAGCTCTAGAGCAATGGGTGAGATGTACCAGCACAGGGAGATTTGGGGTAGAGGCAGCAAACTCCAGATAATTCAATTAGTGGAAACATGATGATTATCAGACCGTGGTGATTGTGGACTTTTGTGATTGTGGATGTTGCTTTTTGGAACATCTCAGGCCTTGACTTGTAGCAATGCTGATGAGGTGGTACTTTGAAACAAATGGGAGCCCTTCTTGCTAGAAATAAACCTTTTTGACTGCTTTTTGTGTGTGTAAGTGTACATTTCTTTTTTAAGTGTGACTGGATTTTAAACACTAGGTGTCAGTCAGTCACCTCTCAAAGGCATGCTCTCAAGCTCTGGCGCGTTCATCTTTGGCAGCAAAAACTTTTAAAGAGATAATGCACAATAATGTACACGGTAAATAATTACAATTGTGCCAATGTCGGGTGAGGCAGTTATTCTATAGGACTGTTTGGACAGATCTCAGAGCCTGGAAATATAAAGAAAACCCTTTTGTAGAAAGAGCCTTGCAGGCACTAGCCTTGAATACTCTGTTGTACTTGCACTGTCATGATAAAATGTTGTCTAATGTTAATCTGTTGTCTAATGTTACAGGTGACCAATAAATTCCTCTTTCTTTCATTCATTCTACTTCAGCTTCTGTACCATTTCTAAAATCTTGTGTTTCTGGAGAAACCATCCTGACCTGTGGAGGTTGCTTCCCACAGGACATCATTGGCGTATACAAACTTTTGCCTGCAGCAAAGCTGTTGTGACAGACGAGGGCTCTTTAAGAAAAATGCTTATGTTACCAATAGTTTGAGTATTGCTCCTTTTACCAGCACAACAAACATAAAATTTTCACAGTGTCACACTGCAGCAAGAGCCACTGGACTTAATAGATCAGGTCTCTAGGACACCTCCACACTGAGAATCTCCCATTTTGTGGATCTGGATTTTAGTGTTCTGGTACCTCAAGAGATGATGATAACAGAACTGCCTCTGTAGAATGATGATATACAAGAAGAGCTGTTTGCTTTAGCACTGCTGTGTGACTGCAGACATGCTGCCTCAGGACCCAAACTCATATGTCCTCACTCAGCTCCCAGCTTGGATATCCAGGATATCTGTGCTGTGTGACTTGGGCACACATCCCTTTGGATTGCATCATGGACCTGTTCCAGATGTTCACATCTCCACTGGATGTCAGGACACATATATCCTCTGGGTCATTGAAACAATTTCTGTAATTTGACTTTGTAGATATTGAGGTTTCTTATTAATCTCTTCAGCTACAGTTTGAGTCAGTAATCTCAACAGTCCTCCAAAAATCTATTACCTATTCTTGAAACACATTTACATGTCTTTCTTTCCTGGAATCATATATGTGTGTCATTTCAAATAGTGAACTATTAAGACAATGCCACTGTGTAGCTTGAATGGAAACCTACTCTAGAGTGCATGAAGAAATGTATTTTAAAATTATGATCTTTATTCTTTTACACATATATTTAAAATTACTGCATCTCTGCCATAAGCCTCTGAGGAGGAATGTCTTTTATGATATGCTGACTCCATAATACACAATTTTCTTCACTCAACCTGTGATATTCCAGGTGACTAGGCTTATACTGCTCTTGACTGTCTGATCCTGGAGTACTAAATGTTGGATTAGTGTAGCCCTCTCCATGTGTCAGTCCACAGATTCAGGGACCACTGAGGGCATTACATTAGAGAAGACAGGTAACAACCTTGAGGCTAAAAGAACTGAGCTGGATTTTTCAGTACTCTGTATTTTGTGAGAGAGTAAATCCATATTCAGGGCTCCTCCAAGAGAGCAGTTGCCTTTCAACCCACTCTTCACTCATCCTGACTGAGCATAGGTCACTGCAGAAGGCAAGTGGAATGGAGAACCAGTCACTTTGATGTTTAGATCCCTATGTTGGGTCTTTTTCATTTTATTTAGTTTATTTGATCTCACATCAGGGCTTTAGTAATTTTTTTTCCTGGTGATAGAAAGAAACAGCAACAAATGAGTTCCCCTCTCTGTGCCTCTCTTCCTACTGTGATCCCTTTCTTGTTCCCTTCACTTCAGGGTACTTTTGCAGCTGCACATCATCATGATGGCCACAGCAGCTCCTCAAATCAATGAAAGTTAGACATGTTTGTAAGACAACTTTCTACCAAGATAAGAGCTTGTTTGGCAGTTGTTACCTGCCCTGTGTGGTAACAAGGAAACACCTACACCCAGATTCATTCCACTTAAGCAAGGTGAATCTGTTAGAAAATCAGAACACCCCCATATCCCATGGAGAAATACAGACACCACCAAAGGATGGCTCATGGCCATGAGGATGGCTCTTTTCTTCTACTTTTCTCCCTGGATTTGCAAGACCTCCCTCTTTCTCCCACTCTTACTGCAAGAGCTCTAGTTCAACACATAAACTCAGTTGAAAATAAATAAGGGAAAGGCACTAGTTAGTATATGAAACAGCATAAATAGAAAGCATAATTAAAGTGTAGAAAATACAAAGATGGAGGAAACATTATAGTGATGAAGAAGGAAATGGCTCTCAGGTGCCCACTGTCTTCAGACCTGTCTTCTTGCCATATATACCCACCAGTTTTCCAGTACTGTTATTTTTATAATTCTTTTGTGAACTTGCAAGACTGATAACCAAAAGCAAAAATGTCCTCCTAAGTGCTTAGAATGGTCATTTATGACTCTGTCTGAAGTCAGTCCAGAAAAGGGGGTGAATTTTGATCTCATTTTCTGCTTGAAGCCTGAGACTGACCTGGTGTCACAAGGGCTGTCTTTGCCTCACTTGGAACCAGAGCATGTGCTACTAAGCTGATTTGATCTATGAGATCCAGTCATAAGCAAAAATTATATCCTTTCAAACTATCATCTGGATCTTTTGTTCCAAAATGGCTATGAAATGCTCAATTTGGTGTTTTACTGCTGAAGTAGAGCAAAAGAACTCTCTTTTGAGAGCTCTGCATTCTTTGCCTATGAGGACCCTCTCATGGCTATGAAGGTTGAATGAATTGGACTGTCACAGTCTGCCCCATCCCTTGATGACTACTCCTTTAATGTTTGTGAACACTGAATATTTATCAGTCTTTTACTTTCTGTCAAACTGTAACTGAATCTGTCAAGTAAGACTAAGAAAAAAGAGGTGACTGAGAGACATAGATCTGTATACACACAGAGCAGCATCAATCCAACTTCATTTACCGAATAAATCAGACTCAAAGTTCTTGAGGACACACTACTACTCTGAAAAATGAAATTATCCAAATACTAAACACATGCACATGATCTGAGCTGTAAATATGTAGGTTATATTTATTTAACTCAATTAAATCAGTTTCATACATACTAAGCAATCTCCAGCTAATGAGCTGATTGGTATGTTTCATACTTTATAGCTTTGAAGAGTAAATTTTACTTTTGTAATCAGTAAAGAATGAAATAATTTGCTGATTTTTTTTTTGCTCTGTATAAGGGCTTTCCTTAAGTGATGCTGTGTGAAATGGCACTCTGGAAAACAAAATCAATTGTTTTACAAGGCATCTAAAATCAGGAAATTTTCAAGGAAACCAAATGAGATAAACACTGAGCTGCTTGGAAATAACATGTTTTTTAAAAATATCTGCTTTAAACAGCATGTAACTCATTACTGTGGTTCCACACATCCTAAAGATGTGTTCAGCTCTGTCATTAAAATATAATTTTTGCACTTGTGCTGAATGCAAATCAAACAATTATGAAATCTTTATGAGGGCACACCAACCTTGCTGTCAAAGAAATTGATAGCAAAATTCTCACTGAGTGCATGGAATTTCTTTATTCCATTGAAACACTGGGAAGTACATATAGTTCTTGAAGCAAGTCTGGCTGTTAAGCACAGCAAGGTAGAAATTGATATCAGAGTCCAGTCTCATCCACAGGAGGAGGGACAGGTAGGTGCCACCGGAGCATGACATCAGAATGAAGGTATATTTTTTTGGCTAAAAAAGCCAGTATAATTGTGTAAGCAGGAACTACTTCAAAACAAATCTGAAACTCTTGAAACAAATTTTAAATAATGCAGAATCACATAGTACAATAGATTAAAGTATAGATTTAGTTATCTGGCAGAGGTTGGTTGTCTGGGGTTTTATTTCTGTTTTGTTGCTTTTTTCCCCCTTTTTTTCCAAAGCCAGATGATACGTGATATAAAGCAGCAATTTGATTTGTTGAATCATAACACAAACATCCTGTCATGACAAACTGATGGTCTATCTATTTTTTCTGATGTTGTTGTATGGGTATGCTTTATTTTCTAGTTTTGAAGAATTCTTGGAATTACTGAGGTAAAAAACAGCAAACCAGAATACATTATAATAACATTGTTAAACTTCAGGGTGTAACAGTGGTTCAAAAACTGCCTGCAGGTTTGTTTGTCCAACCTAGAAGCACAAAATAGGTCTAGAGATTGAAAGGCAACAGAGGTAAAAGGTGTAAAGCAGCTTGCACTGAGAAAGAACTATGTGGCCTAGGATCCTTCAGCCTGGAACAGAATAAGTGGAAGCATGTTTATACTGGTTATAAACTAAACAACTGGTTATAAACCAAGCAAATCAGATACTTCTCTTCCAACAATATGCATTACTGATCATTAAAAACTTTTCCAAGGAGTGCTATGGATGTTGATGGGCATGGGTTCAGAGGGTGATTCAAAAATCTCCTACAGTAAGCCTTAATTCATCAAGAACTGTCAAACACACCTCTGTAACCCAACAAGTCACTGAGCTACTGTCCTGGGTTTGGCTGGGATAGGTTTATTTTTCTTCTTAGCCAACCAAGGCTTCGTAGCCTTAGAGGAGGAGGTTCCATGCTACATTTTTTACATCTTTCCTTTAGATTTTCCAGGTATGCCAGCTGGAGGATCGGTTGGTTCAGCAGTGCCAGATGTGCTCCTCACCTGTACTGGGACCTCAGCTTTGGCATGGAGTTTTCCAGACTGGATATGGAGGGGCTAAGGATCTGCCCCGTCTGCCTGGGGAGGAGTGGGCTTTTGGGAGACAAAGCCATGCTTTCCCTGGGAGGGAACAGAGGAGAGATTTGGAACAGAGATCCTACCTCTCTTTGCTTGTACAACTCTTGGCAAGAGATAGAAAATATACAGTCTTTGAAGTGTAGAGAGGCTCATCACCTTTGATAGGAGTGTGAGTAGGTGTGGCCTGTATCTTCCTCCTGGAACCTGTGCAATGAAAGGCTGTAGAAAGTTCCTAAAAATGGTGATCATTAAAATATAACCTGGCACAGTAACAATGTCATAAAGAGCAGCCATCCGTGATTTTGGGCAGGGACACTTGACCTTCTGTGGCCCTTTTTAATGGCCACACAGGCAGGGCTATTACTGCTGGGTTCTGGGTGCAGGCACATCTCTGGCTGCAACAGCTTCCATCTCTGTGTGTGAACTCAGAGGTGTATCACCCAAAAACAGTGGCCACATTTCATCTTTTGACTCCCTCATCTACCTTCTTCCTTTCCCCTTGAAAAGAAAAGTGCTGCCTGAGCATGAATGCGGTACAGACAGAATCCATTTTGTTCAAAACAAAACTTTAAACTTGCTCAATGTGTTCTGCTTTCTCTGTTTTGCTTATTGATAAAGAAGATAATAAGATATTGATAAAGAAGATAATAAAATTGGAGATAAGAGAAAAAAGAAAAAAGTTCTATCTTGATCTGTTTGGCTTTTCCCCCTGTACGTAGTTTGTATTGCATGTCACTAAACTTTGCTTCTCTTTCTTAATGTGACGTTGATTTCAACAGAATTTATTAGTTTCACTTCTTATTGTCCAGTTTATCATCCCTACTAATCTGAATGTAATTATCCCTAATTTATGGTTGCACTTCAGCACAGAACTGAGATAGATTATGAGCCTGACTGACAAGATGTTTGCTATCCATGGTGAGAAGGGTGGCAGAGATGGTTTGCAGCCACCCTCAGCTCTCCTTGCAGCACAAGGTGGGCTTCTTTAATCAGAAAAATGAAAATATTGTGAAAACATTGATGAAAATATTGCATTTTGTAGTTTCATGGTTGATAACTTGAAGGATAGTGAGAAAATTAGAAAATTCTCACTTCATAGGCTCGCACCAAAGGCCACAACTTACACCAGGGTAAGGTAAGACAAAACTGAAGCAATTCCATTATAGTATTTTTTTCCACTCATGCAGAAGTGCAGTGCAGGGAATGAATGCCTGTGCTGAAACACACTGAGCATTCAGCCTGACCCTTCCTTATCTGTGAGCTTTGGTCCTCTTGTCGCATAAGTGAACCAAGAAAGCCTCTGCTCTGAAGGCCACTCTGTTAAAGCAACATAAATGGGTTTATATGGGAGAGGGGCAGAGGTGGGAAGCCCGCACTTAAAACATCTAAATCTCTTACAGATAGAACTTAGAAGTGCTTCTTAATTAGCTTTAGAAGTGCTTTCAATCGGCAATGCAACTGACAGACATGTGACATGTGGGGGCCTGAATATATGTTGTATTGTGGGATCTGTGTGGGTCCAAGTTGCTCCAAATGAGCTGCAGCTGCAGGGTCCTTAGTTGGGCAGCAGCTGTAGCTCGTGAGGATAACTGAAATAAATAGGGGTGGGTCAAGAGCCCAGGAGGAGCCCCTGAGAGGACAGGAAGGACTGTGCTGCAGAGAATGGAGAAGAGCCCCAGCAGAGAGGCAAGAACAACGCTGCAGCGAAGATTACAACAACTGGTGCCCTGTGTGAGGAAGAACACTGCAACCAAACATTGAAAGAAGGTATGGAATCCCCCGGACAGCCGAGAGCTGTGGCAGCCTGAGAGCTGGGACTTTGGAATATCAGCCAGAGAGCTGGGACTATAGAAGATAGGACAGCTGAGAGCTGTGGCAGCCTGAGAGCTGGGACTGTATAGGGATATGTATATATTCTATGGTTGTATCTAAGACAGCCGAGAGCTGTGGCAGCCTGAGAGCTGGGACTGTATGCATATTGTAATTGTATAATTGTTAAAAGAAAAGGGGGGAAATGTGGGGGGCTGAATATATGTTGTATTGTAAGACCTGTGTGGGTCCGAGTTGCTCCAAACGAGCTGCAGCTGCGGGGTCCTTAGTTGGGCAGCAGCTGTAGCTCGTGAAGGTAACTGAGATAAATAGGGGTGGGTTGAGAGCCCAAGAGGAGCCCCTGAGAAGACAGGAAGGACTGTGCTGCAGAGAATGGAGAAGAGCCCCAGCAGAGAGGCGAGAACAACGCTGCAGCAAAGATTACAACAACTGGTGACCCCGTGTGATGAAGAACACACAACCAAACATCAAAAGAAGGTATGGAATCCCCCGGACAGCTGAGAGCTGTGGCAGCCAGAGAGCTGGGACTTTGGAATATAATATGGCCTTTGAATTAAGGAGCTGTAGCAGCAGAAAGCTGGAAGAATATGGCCTTTAAAGAAAAGAGCCTTGGAACATCGAAAGACAGCCGAGAGCTGTGGCAGCCTGAGAGCTGGAACTGTATGCGTATTGTAATTGTATAATTGTTAAAAGAAAAGGGGGGAAATGTGGGGGCCTGAATATATGTTGTATTGTAAGACCTGTGTGGGTCCGAGTTACTCCAAACGAGCTGCAGCTGTGGGGTCCTTAGTTGGGCAGCAGCTGTAGCTCGTGAAGGTAACTGAAATAAATAGGGGTGGATCGAGAGCCCAAGAGGAGCCCCTGAGAAGAAAGGAAGGAGTGTGTGGCAGAGAATGGAGAAGAGCCCCAGCAGAGAGGCGAGAACAACGCTGCAGCAAAGATTACAACAACGACATTCCAGCCTTTTGTGAGTGTGTGATCCCAGGGAGCCCCTTTCAGTTAGAATCTCCAAAATTAGCTTTTGTGTCTACTCCACATCGCTGAAGCACCTTCTACAGTACAGGACAGGGATTGGGCAAAGGGTGGGGTCAAACACTATTTCAGTTATCCATAGATTCATTAAATTCTCTCTAGCTGAATGGGTTTCAGAAAAGAAAATAATGGAATATAATTATGAAATATCTAATTATGAAATATCAATGTAGCATAGAAATTACTTGGTTTCCTTTCATGCACGCAGGGAATTCTGTCAGACCCAAGCACAAAGTCAAAAGAGAAAATTTTCAGGAAAAGCAGATACAAATTTTCAGCCTGATTTTCCATACCAGTACTACATTTTAAACAGAAGTAAATAGAAAGTATAATCTTGGAAAGATGTTCTTCAACAAAAGCAGAATTCTTTTTTCCAGCTCCAAAACATATGATCTTTCCATGAGCCCTCCCAGCCTCTACTTGCCCTTTCCAGATTTCCTTCTAAAAAATACTTAGGGGAAAAAAAAAAGACCCTAAATACATGTTCTTCCTCTTTAGATCTAATTTGATAAAGATCGCCACCCTCCATTTTCCATATGCCTGCTAGTCATGGCCATCAGAAAGTTAAATACTGTTACCAGAAATGAGCTCAACTTAACTCAAAACATGTGTTTGCCTGCACAAGAGCATTTTTGAAAACTTTGCTTATATTTCCCCATCCTCAACTTTTCTATGGTTTGTTTGAAAACAACATTTTAAATTCAATTATATTTGCTACAATTCTGAGAAGGGCCCCTGCTTCCTTTTTAAAATAACTCACAGAGAAAATAAAATGAGAGTTATTGAGAAAAAAAAAAACAAAAACAAGCTGCTACTAGTGCAAAAGACTGTAGAGACTCTTTCTCCTTCCTTCTTTAAGCAGATTTACCCATTTAAGAACATTGTTTTGTGCTCATTTAAAGTTAGTTTGTACTGAAGGTTCTTCGGAGCAGTCACTAGACACTGAAGCTGGATCAGAAGACAACAAAGCAAAAAAATTTCCAGACTGAAGAGTCCCCCTCCAGCCCAAAAAAGTGGTATTTGTGAAAAAAAATGGACAAAGACTCTACCTAGACACAGTGGCCTAAGATATTGCCCTGCTTTGAATATTTTTCTATCCTTGCTCTTCTCATGCCTTTTAATGATTGACTACACTGAAAATTCAGTCAATCTTCAGTGTAGTCAGTCATTAAAAAGCATGAGAACATTTTGTTGTTATTATTAGTTCAGATAACAAAAGATGAACACCATGGACCTCACTCCTGGATACAAAATTATCTTCCCTGAAGGCAGAGGATTGCCAGATCTCCAGAGAGGTGGATGGCATCTCCATCCTCTTTACTCCCCTTTACTGTAGGATCACCTATGGAGTATATAAATAGTTCACTTGACTCATGCCTCCACACCTGAGCCGCTCTTCCCTCCAGACCTGCTTTAAATCTTCAGTACTACTTGGGGCACAAATAACCGAAGAGTAACTGAACAAGTGCCTTCTGAAATTCAAGATTCTAATGCAATTTTTCAGAACTATGGGCAAACTGGGACATGAGGGAGTAGAAACATATTTAGCTAGTTGACAATGGGCAGCCATTTGTTCAGTGTAAAGGAGTATCGTTAAATGTGCACTTATTGCCCTGCTTCCTTTGCCACTACAAAGTGTTCAACACCTGCAAAGAACCCAAACTCTCCCCAGGCCACTATATCCCATTCTGCTACAATGGACTAAGATACTGGTAGGCAGGATAGAAAGCTCTCACAAAGTGTCCAGCACCATCTGTTGAGTGTTGAGACAGAATCATTTTTTGGGGAACCCAAAACATTGGATGAATATGACATGGGACTTCTTAGAAAGTCTTGGCAGGTAGATGTGAGGACTTTATACTAGAAATTCACCTCTAATCAACATGAAGAAGAAAACAAATATAAAAATCTTATTAAATGACACGTGCACAGAAAAAAAAAATCATTATTAAACCCATAGTCATAAAATACAACTATTGAATTCCAGTATGGACTTTTAAAAAATACATAGGATTACTATGTAATCCACTCTTCATGACAATGCAAGAAAAAATATGTATTAAATAAGCTATGGTGTTGAATTTTCATCACAGTTTTAATCTTCTGAAAAAGTTGCATTTTGATACCATGGTCTGAAACAAAGGGTAACAGTTCAGGTTACAGTTGGTTGGGATTTCTTAGTTCAAAATACAAACCAGAGGTAAGATGGAATGCATGAAGTTAACTTTCCCTTCCAATCTTATGTTCATAAATTTTTACATATATGGGTTCACTTGAGAACAGATGAAAGAAGTTGTAAAACACCACAAGACTGACATGAATCAACATAATTCTGCAGCAACCAATAGTATGTAAAGCAGAAGTCTGGGGGTTTTGAAACCTTATGACACTGAGATGTGTTTCACTAAAAATTTCAGTTGTTGCAGGTCTATTACACTAAATTATACTTTCTAGAAATATAGAACTAATTTAAATATGACACAGATTAAAAGCAACACTAATCATAGCTCTTTAACAAGTGAGACACAGATGTTTATGTGCTATTCTTGAATATTTTTATGAAGGCAGCACTGCTGGGTAAACATAGATGCCTGAGCTTCTCCAGCCAAAACCCAGTCTGGAAAAGCTGCTACATGACAAACCCAAACACTATATACTGTATGCACACACTTACCAGAATGGCACTTTACAAGAGTTCAGAAAGTTTACCTGAAATCAGATCTTTCTGATTTGAAACATTTCTGTCTTTGTGAAAACCACAACAATGTAAAGTACTTTCAAAAAAAAAAATTTCTACAAGAGAAGTAAGAAAATGGCAGTTCTCCATTAAAAAAGATTTCTGCCACATTCTCATTTTTAACAGGTAGAGTTTTATACTAAAAAGCATTTTTTAAGTCTATGTAGGAATATGTAGTGATAAAGTGTCAGGAAAGGCAAAGTCACAGACCTGGAAAAATCACAGATAACCTTTTACACACTGCAATCTTTTGCTAACTTGAAGTGGACACAGGAAAACTGAGGCTTCACAGAGGCTGCAAACAATTGCTGTGGGTTTAACGTAAGTATGTTCTTCAGAATCCTGTAGTGAACAGACAGGAGGAAGTGATAAGGTCTTAAATCTTGCCACACAGAGAGGGAACTGATGTTAAATATGAACTTGAATGAATAAAATAGACTGATTCTTGGAGAAAAAAAAATTATTAGCATTTTCTGAAACAATTGTAAGACAGGGGGACTCCTTTGCATACAAATGAAATTAGAATTTAGGTTGATCAGACCCACCATGTTTGCCTTGGGGGACAGGGGAAGGGAGACGAGGGGAAGGAAGAGAGGGGATGACAAGGAAATTTGGAATTTTGTTTTGGTTTGCTTTGTTTTGTTGAAAAAAGACAACTAGACTGTTTCCACATCTTTGTAAGCCCACCAGTATTAAAAATATAACCATGCAACATGAATGTCTGGCGCTGAAATGTGGGAGTTTATGGTGTCAGCACCAGGGACCAAAAGCAGGACAGCTTAGGTGATATACTTCAGGTTTCTTCTGAGCTTTCTGTGAGGGTTAAAGTGTTGATCCCAAATCTATACACTTGTAGGATGTTCCAGGTACTTGGTTTGTGTCAACATATTCTCTTGGTTTTACAAACCACAAAAAATATAAACTTCCAATAGCTGAAAGAGTTCAGCTATAATCTGGACCTCCAGGCAATTTCCTGTTACCAGAAATGATAAGCCAAATACTTGGCTTATCCTCATGATTGGCACACACAGTCTACACATGCAAACAGCTCAGTTGAAAGGACCACCATATTCTCAGTGGGGAAAAAACAAATTTGTGATATTGGGTCTGGAAGAGGTATTTTGCCAGTTCTGTGGCCTTCATTTGTGGGTCCTTTAAAGAGTACTAAATTATTGATTTTATCACTTGGAATAAACATAAATACTTATAAAATATCTTGTAATTTGAAAAGCATGTGATGCACTCACTTTAAAAAATGGAAATAGAAATAGGTTATAAAGTATAAAATAAGCTTTTCTGAATTTTCTCTTTATATTGATATTTTTTAATTATAATAATCAACACTTAATTAGAATTGAGATTATGCCAAAAAAAAAAAAAAAACCACCACCAGGAACAATTAAACCCAAGCTTTTGCTTTTCAAGTTGACAAATGCATATTACGGCTTCGTTTATAATAAATTCTATAAGAGAAGTGAGTTTTCAGGTATGTGTGACATTTTGAGACTTGGACACCTCCAATGAATCTATCTGGATCAGCCAATGGCCAAAGCTCTCAGAAAGACTCTGGATGATCCAAGAGTTATCACCGCTCTGTGAGTGATGTTGTGGGGTTGTCTGGCAGCACATCTCAGACTGGGCATAAAAATGGCAATTTAAGGATGCCAAGAATCCAAAGGTAAAAAGCATCAGACTAAAAATTTGGTTGTAGTGTGTTGGCTCTTCAGCCCCTCCTCTGCCAGGCAGAATGTGGGACTCTTTAATCTGCCAGGGGTGCACCACAGATCAGCAGAAAATTAAAAGCTCTTCACAGATACTCTGCTTCTGCCAGATTTGCATGAAAATTTGAGGGGTGCCAAGGTAATAGGAATAACCACTCATATGCTTAGCTAGGCATTGTGTCTAATTTTACTGAGCTTGTTTCTTTTCTAAATCACTTTTGGCCATAGGCTGGTATAAATGCAAGAAATTCATATAATGAAACTAATATTTTTATGTCTAGGAAAAATGCCAAGATTCATAACCATTCCCCCAGCTAAATTCTACTTTGCCTGATTTTCTGAATTAAGTGGTGGTAATTTTGTGCCTAATATGCATTCCTAGTTAACATGCTTGTCTCTATAAATTCTGTAATTGCTTATTTAAACAAGGCAACAGGCATATTACACATAATTGGCGTGCACAATTACCTCATTTGCATCAGCAGTCACTGTAATTTCATGTCACACCGATTATGCATGAAATCATGAGTATTTTTTGGAAGACATTTGAAACCCAAATGCAAAACAGAGGCATAACATAAGCTTCTAAAGCAATAATCCTTTTCCTTCACCTTTAAAAATGTTTTCCTTCTGAGATGCTATTCTGAATTCTTGTGTGTTTACTTCTGTTTGTCTATTTATTTTTGCTTTTATTAGCTCACTGTCCTTTAATCACGTCTGTAAAAGATTGTTAATTATTCCCATGAATAATTCTTGCAGTGCTCCTTTGTCAGCTAAATGGTGCTTGTGTACCTCCATGTGTGTTCAAGGAAATCTAGCATTTTCAATAAGCAAATGCTGCAGTGTTTTCATCCAGGCATGGCTACATTCTGCAGAAGGTTTTCTCTAAACACAGTTGATATTTTTGAGGTCTATGTACTGGGCTCTCCAAACTACTGACATTCTTACTGGTCTCTCTTTTAATAAAAAGCATTAAAATCTGTTATTGCCCTTATAATTTAATTTTTTTCATTTAATGAAATCAGAACTTTGGAGAAATTAACATTTTAACACTTGAAAGCTTTACAGGTGGTGATTTAAATGCTTTAAAATTTAAAATTTATAAGTTTAAATGATGTTTTGTGTATGAATTTTGTTTGCTAATTCAAAATATAGAATAAAATGTTAAAAAAAAAAATTGAACCCCTTATTGATGGAATGAGTTAAAGGAAGCTGTGCTTCATTTCATCCTGAAATAAAATACAGGACTAAAACAGAGCACAAGAGTAATTTAACAAGGTGAAATACAGATAACTGTGGCTTTGCTGATGTTGCTAAACTGGGAGAGCTGGAGTTGATTCTGCTTTTTCAATGCCTGTGCCTGGCTGTATCACACTTTTCAGCTCAGCTCTGCATGAAATCAAATGCTTATTTTTAAAACTTATCTTAAAAGTTTTCAACTTTTCACTACTCAGGCATTCAAAGCCATCTTATTTCCCTGTATTCCCCAGAGCATCCACACTTGAGATCCATGAGGTTGCTACTCATTAATCCAACATCTTAAGTAGCGACAGCAGAGTATTAATTTAAGTAGATTCTGCGTTCTCTTGAGGAGTTTGCGGAGGACTTTATCCCCACACAGCTCATCCCCATTCTGTCACTCGAAAATGTGTGTTCCATGGCATTGTCCTCCCGTGGAAGAGGCAGAGTTTGAAGCCTGAGTGCAGAGCTGGAGCTGCCATCCAGGCAGAGCTGTCCCTGACCCCACACTGGCTGTGGTCTCAAGGCACAGAGTGGCCAGCACTGCCTCCCTAAGACTTGGCACAGCCAGTGAGTCAGGACTTTTGTCAGTTAATGCTTCACATCTGGTCAAACCCAAGAAAAAAAACACAGTTTTTGATCCAATTTGCGATGCGTATGGTATAGAGTCCATCATCTGAAGGCACTTGAGCATGGATAGTGATTCCACCTGCTATGAGAGTTTTTTCACTTGATGTGTGTGTATAATTTACAAATGCAAACCAACACGTTTGGTTGTGTTCAACACTCCCACATCACAAGTGGGAGCGAGCCAGGAGGCCAGATCACCTGTCATATTAGAGTTTCAGGACAGAGGAGGGTATAATATATGAGGGATGTGATGAAATCACTTTTGAAATCTGATTTCATTGGATCCATAAATATGAACTATTATATCTGATTCATCCCAGGGTAAAATAATAAAATACATGAGTATGTTCATACGTCTATATAGCAATGATCTGTCATGGAATTTGATTACACATGTATTTATGTATTTATTTATATAGAAGCTGTACATACAGATGTGTGTGTGAGTGCACACACAGACACACATAATCAAGAACATAAAAACACTAGGAAAGAACTCAGTCTCAGAACTGAGTTTAAGAAAGAACTCAGAAAGATCTAAAGATAACCAGCCCCTGAGCTGAAAGAGAGAAACAGGGTGCAGAATGAAGCCCTCATAATCCAGCAGGAAATGGTCAGTGGGAATCCAGCCCAAAGCCAGGGGGCACAGTTGGCCTGTCTTCCCTCTTCTGTTGTCTATAAGACACAAATAATTTTATTATGTGCGCTTGCAAATTAAAAACTGGATTGACCTTGATACAATGTGGAAAGACAGGTGTGTTGTTCAGGACGCCTTAAAAGATCCTATTTTTAGCATATAAGGGACAATTTCTTGGGTATGTTATAAAAAGTAGTCATTTCATGTTTCTTTTGTGAATATTAGAAAATCTCACTTTTGATATTTTAGTTAGTTTATATCAAACCTGGCAAATTTTCAGTAGTTCTCATTTATTAAAGCCCCACTGAGACCCATCAGAGTCCAAACCTGCTAGCATTTATCCTGCCAGATGCTGGAGGCTTTCCCAGCTACAGCTCATTGTTGGAAGACGTGATTTCCCTTGATCCCCCCAGCAATGACAGCTCTCACACCAGCCTGCTGCTGCAGAAGAAGCTCTGCTCCTTCCTGGACAGCCTCAAGCAGCACTTCAGAGAGCTGGGCACTTGCTAGGGTGCCTCGACTGCTTCTTTTAGGCATCACAGCAGGCTCTCATGAAAAATCTTTGCTGTTAGATTGAAACCACCCTTCTCAAAACACAGGGAAGGTTAAAGTGGAAATGTGCCTGTTCTAGAGGGCACGTTCAAAATAGTTCGTGCTAAAATAATTGGGTGAAGAAGGGAAGAAAATAAACAATATGACCTTCCTAGAGCAAGAACAAAACTTGTTTCTCTTTTCAGATGACATGCTGTGGGTGTCTCCTTGGTCTGCAAGGTCAGGTTTCTCTGCTCCCTGCTTGCTGCTCAGTGCAGATAACAATATTCAGAGCAAACTCCTTCTAGATACACTTTAACAGCTAATCTGTAGCTCTTCTGAGGGTCCTCCAGAGTTTTAGTACCATTAAATAGCCCTTCCCAGGTGTTATACTCTGGCAAAACCCACGAATCTTCAACACCCTGGAAAATTAAGGATTTTTGCCACCTGTGGCAAATGCTTCTTGTGCAGCACGTTGCACTGTTTGCACAAAAGGATCTGTTTGTATTCCCTTGATTCAATCAGGGGTACAAATCCACTGAGGTGACTGAGGAGTATATTTTTCCTGCTAGCAACATCAGCATAAGGAGATTCTGTTCCCTGTATATTTCTCCTTCACGGTTCCTTGCTCTCATATTCTGAGTCCTGCACTGCCCTGTGACTAGTCTAAAATATTTGCTGATTTTAATCTTTATTAAATTAATTCAATACCTGATTTCAAGGTTAAGGGAACACTGTTCAAAATATCTTTGATTTTATCATATTTTGTGCAAGAATTAAACTTGAGAGCACTGAAATATAATTATACAGTAATTGCAATCTGGAATATTTTTAGGGCAGTGGTGGAATGTGGGAGTTTTAGGAGTAGAAAGTTCATGAGAGGCTTAATCCCTTATGAAAATAAGAATGAACTGTTCAGTATACCACAGGTTCACAGGGCTCAGTTCCAAGTAACATCAATGAAGATCTTTCTGTGATTGAATTTAGGCATGTTAGAGGTGAAAAGTGATGATTCTCAGTCAAAGCCCATGTGGGATAAGAATTGTAATGATATGAGAAAACAAATAAAAATTTTCAATAAGAAAACACCAAGAAAGGTCAGGTCCAGTTCAAAAATTAAAATCCTATGTTTCCAAAATTCCTTGCTCAGCAGTTTCAAAAGAATGGAATTTTTAGTATTCTGTAATTTTGGGCAGTTTTTCTTATTGAAAAAAATATACAGAAGTCAATGCAATGAACCGTCTGAGGAATGAAATGAGTGTGGTACCTGTGTCTTTCAAAACAAATACCTGAAACAAGTATTTAAATGCTTTTCACAGATAAGAATCTGCAGTCATCTCAGCACATCCTGAGATTATTTACTACTCAATCTAGCATCATTTCATGCTGTTTTTTTTTTTTTTTTAAAGGAAAAATGTTCCAGATGACACAAGATTTTGCTATTAAGTTCAGCACAGACATTAAGTGTGGAAAGCATTTAGCCTGTGTCAACACATCCTCCACCTGGCAGGCTTCTGAAATACCAACATATCATCAATGGGTAAAATCTGGTGGTGTTTGACTTTTTCAAGGCTCTGTCAGTGTATGTTGAAATTAGCATCTTGCATTGGTTTGCTGGTGCTGTAGCTTGCATGACTGAAGTCATACAAGAGGCTGCAGGAACAGTCTGTCACTTGTCCTTTTCCAAGGAATATCCCGAACAGGTGTAAACAGCAAAATAGTTTTGCTTCAATAATCTGACTCACAATGTCAAATTTGGCACTCAACAGCAGAAAAATCCAACAACAGCATTTAGTCATAATATATGAAAGTAACTGCATTCATAAGAAACTAAAAGTACTGTGGAAAAAAATCATTCTTAATGTCCTTATCTTACTTTAGTATCTCCTATATAGCTGCATGTGCAGATGCTGCTCCGGAAGAGCTCTTAAACTGAATCCTTATCTGCTCCCCATCACTGTCTGCAGCAGCTGGGGGAGGAGGGGGAGGGAAGCCAGGTGGAAATCCCAGGGTGCATTTCATGGAGTTTCCTGACCATTTGGGACTCAGCAGTATGTGCAGGAGCCTTTGACACCTTCAGAGAATATAAGCATGAAATCAGTGCCTGCCTGGTGTCCCATCTTCCTTGTGCCCTAGAGATGCTGTACCTGTTGCAGGCACAACCCTTCTGGCTGTCAACTGCTTTCCTTGCAGTCTTATCCCTCCCATGTCACCCTTGGGCACAGTATCTATTCTCTACAAACACAGAAGTAAATAAAGACCAAATCTTGTTCTTCTCCTCCCATACCATTTCTAACATCCTAGTTTCCACTGGAGTCAAGTTTCATGTGAGCTTGCTACATCAGAACAGAATGCCACTCTGGACTCCAGGAGGTGAAAAGGTGCAGCACATTCCCAGTTGCTAAGTAACTTATGGGAGAGGCTATTATCCAGTTTTGAAATTGCTATTTAACCACCAGATCTCCATTCATGCTGTGATATCTAAGAGATGTTTTACCACTTTGCGTTGCATGTTTTGTTGTATGTATTCCAAAGGAGTTCAAATTCAGGAAGATTAAATAATGCCCTGTCCTAGGGTGACATCATGATGCTTGTATCCCCATTTGTGTGTTCTGTTTATGCTGGATATTATGTTCTGTGCCTTCAAGACTGGCTCTGAAGAGTGAATGTTTTGTTTTGGTTTTGCTATCAGCCGTTCACCCACACACTGGCGGGGCAGTACATAGTGCTGCTTTGACTTTTTGCTTGGCTTTTCGCTTTGCTCTTGCTTCAGCTTTGCTCCTGGTTGCTCTTGCTTTTTGCTTCTCCTCATTAGTTAGTTTAGCTTAGCAGTATGAATTTTTCCCTGGACTGTTTTTCCTTTCCCTTTTTTGGACCTACTCAAGCCTGCTCCGGACTGGGACCTGGGAACCCTGAGAGTTTGCAGCCTGTGGCCTAGCAGGGCCTACTCTGGGCAGCAGCTGCCCCAGCGCCGGAGGGACTGAGAACAGAGCGACCACCCCCAAGAGAGACTTTCTGAATTTGTCATCTTTCTCAGAGTGGTGTCATCGGGTATTGTTCATTTTGTGTGCTGGAGGGTGCTGTGCCTGTTAAATAAACAGGTTCTTTCCACTTCTCTCCAAGGAATTCTTCCCAAACCAGTTGCGGGGAGGGGCCTTGTGGGTTTGCTTTCTGGAAGGGCTCCCTTTTGGAAGTTTTCTCCCAAATTTGCCCTAAATCAGGACACACCCAGACATATTCCTGATGTGGCCTCCTGCTCACTGCACTCAGCAACTGAGGGCTCATGGAGAAATGAGGTACAAGGATCAAGTAGCTTTATGGAGGGAGAAGAAAGATTACTGGCTTTGTACTGCCTCCATTACTTGCTCTTTCTTTTCAGCAATGGAAACACCAGTGACTAGTTTGAAGTTTCTTGTTGTCTTCTGTTTTTATTTAAGTGTGGGAAAGGTACCTGAATAGAAGGATGTATTTTAGTGAAATGTTTATTCCAAAATGAATATTTAGGTTTTGTCTTCTTCCATGTAATCTACCATCATTTCCTATCTATTACAGCTTATATATTCTTTAATAACTCAGACTTTTTTCCCATATATATATTCAGTATCAGTTTCTGTTTTATCCCTCTCAGATTCTTTACCTTTTTAGGGAACATGAATAAAGCCCCTCCCCTGTAAAATGATTCCAGGACAATAGGAATAAAGGCCCCACCTTTTCCCAGAAAAGACCAAGGGCAGCTGTGTTGGGTGTTTTGAAGAGGAATGTGCCAGAGGATTGGAAATCTCAAAAATAGGTTAAAATACCCCATCGTGGCAGATGGAAACAGCAGACTTCTTCAAAGAAGAGTAACTGAAACAGAAATTATATTTGGCCTCTAATCTTTCCTAGCATTACAGGACTGTAATAATGCAATTATGCAATTATATAGTCTCATTAATTATTGATGCATATTAAGGTGTATTAAATCATGAGAATCCTAATGTTACACAGTCTTAAGGATTATGCAATCAAGAGGTCTTCATAAATTTACTTGTATTCAACTACTCTGTCTTCTACAGATAGTTTTATAGACTATATAATAATATTTACTTTTGCCATTTTGACTTTTAACTGAAGGACTCAACATGTAACCTTGACATAAATAGGTGGGAAAAGAGAAAGTTAATAGAAGTGTAAATGACTGTTGGGTTTCCATTTGATGCAAAATACCCCCAAAACTGAGGATGCATCCCTGAATATATAATTTCATTATTTCCTTCCCCAGAAAACAAAAGCACAACTTAAAGAAAAAAAATTATTATTTGTTACAAATGCTTTTAAGGATACATACAACAAGGATAAAATTCAACAAAGCAATGTATTAAAAAATGGAACATGCACCATTAACTGGCCTAATGAAAGATTTTTTAAAATTAAACAGGTTAGCCCATCCAATAAACAAACTGTTGTATACTATCCAGTATTGTTTTTTCAATTACATTTCAGCGCTATATGACTTCAACTATTCAATTATTAGTTTTGTAGAGGTTCTTGCTTGTTTCTGATTTTTAAAAAGGTGCTTAACTCCAGCCAAAAGGTTTCTGTTGTTTATTTTTAATTTCAGAGTTGACATTCAGAAATATTTCTTTACTGAGAGGGAAGTCAAACACTTAACAGACTCTTCCTACAGAGAGGTGGACAATGCCCCAAGCCTGTCAGTGTTTAGGAGGCATTTGAACAATGCCTTAAATATCAGACTTTGATTTCTGGTGGGCCCTAAAGTGGTCAGGCAGTTAAACTTGATGGTCATTCTAACTACGTGGGTCCCTTCCAACTAAAATATTCTATTCTATTCTATTCTATTCTATTCTATTCTATTCTATTCTATTCTATTCTATTCTATTTTTTAAAGACTACTTTTTTTAGTTGTTGATGGAACATTTATGTTGATACATTTTTTTGTAATGACAAAGCATGCTTACTCATTTAGGTAAGGATTTGAAATGCATGTGGGAGCAGTTAATGTCAATACCAGACATCAACAAAGAGAAGAACTTCCATTGTGTAGACAAAGGCCCTGCACAGCATTAGGTTTGTTCAGCAGCAGGTCTTTCTTCCTTAGCCCTCCTTTTGGTGTTTATGCACTTGTGGACCCTTTTTTGTTTCCTTTCACATCCCTTAACAGATTCAACTCCATGGTGGCCTTGACTTCTCTAACCCTGACCCTGAAAGATCAACCAGATTCCAACTCTTGTGTGTAGAATCCATTTCATGTCTGATTTTAGGTAGGAGCTCTTTGCTCATCCATGCAGTCCACCTGCCACCTTCTCTTGTTTTTTTCCCCTCACTTCTTTTCTGTCATTCATAAAATAAAAAAAAAAAAACAAAACAGGAAAGGCCAAGCCATGATGATATAGGGACAGACCACTAATTGGCACTTTTTCAAGTGATTGTTTAAGAGTGTGAATTTTTAAAATTCCAGCAACACTTGAAGATTTCTCCCCAGGCCTTTCCCATGGGTAGAAGATGAGTCCGAAGTGAGCAGTAGAGATCTTTACACATGCACTTGCAGCATATTAAGACAGGGAATCAGGTTCTCCTGTCACAACAATGGGCTGCACTGTCTCAAGTTGACTAAACTGATTTGTCATGGAGTGATGGGACTCACTACTTTATATAAATGGTTCATTGCTCATTTTATCCCATTTACTCAAAGCACACTGAAATCACATCCTGCTACTGCTAAATATGAAAAGGAGTAATTTCTGCAAAAAGAGATAATCTTGCTGATTTTCAGGGCTTTACATGGGGGCTATGACCAAGGCCATGAATAAGTAAGTAAAAATAAATGAAAATTACTCACAGACTATTGATTGCTTTGGCTCTAAGTGAAGAAAAAACTAAACTGGGACAATTTTCTTTGCTGAACTATGTGGTGATCCAAGACTCATTTAACACCACCAATGAAATTACAGAAAGGGGAATAAAAAGAGAGGAAGGAAACTGATGAAAGTTAGCAGGGGTGCTGGAAGTTGCAGCTGGCAAGTACAGCCACCCAAGATCTGCTGCTGTGGGTAGATGAGCTGGCAGAGGGCCAAGATCTCTTTGTGCAGTTTGATCCAAAATGAAATATTAAGTCAAAAGGGCTTCTTTTAATTTGCTTGCATTGCTTGCATTGTTGTCATCCTCTGTGTGTCTTGATATGAATTTTCTCTTCCAGCAGTCAGCATCAGAACCCCTGGCTGCTACTTTTCATCTCACCTTCACCATTTGCTTTCCCTATTCCTGCATGAGTGCAGGATGAATCTTGTTTTCTCAGTCCAAACAATCCAACTGCTCTGTGTGTGAGTCCTGAGGAGGGGCCACGTTGTGAGAACTCTCTGTCCTTGTCCTCTTGAGAGCAGTGACCCAGAGGACACGGGCAAGTTAATCAAGCACACTCCTGCAGGCAGGCAGAAAAAGTCCTCCAGGGGAACAGATCTTATGGTATCACTCACAGCTGCTCTGTTCACGGACTAAGATTGTAAAAAAAAAGTCAAATCAGGTAATCAGAGCTGGTTTCCAGTAAACAGAACGTAAGGTAGGTGGTTGGGCCACTATCTGCCAGCATGGGAAGGAGGTGGGAGGCGCCAAAGCCCTATATCCCTCAGTGCCAAATCTGATATTTCTCTCAGCAGTAGCAAAAATAGCTCAACAGTGCATCAGCTTAATGCAAGCAGCTTGTTTGACCTAGATGTCATTTTTATTCTGCAGGACCTCAGCTCTAGGTTTGGGTTCCAAAGTAGTAAAAGGAGAGATTTTTGGCTCATTTTTGTTTGACCTCAGTGTACAAAAAAGACTGGTGGGAGGGATAATTACTTGTGGTACCAACATACATAGTGTAAGGAAAAGGTGAGTGAAAAATGTGATGTTGCTGCTTGAGAATTAGACCTTGTTTTAGATGTAATGTCTCAAAATCAAAACAATTATAATCCAAGAGGTATTTTAGATATCTTTCTTTGTTTGTTGTCTTCCTCTATCCCTTCCCTCCTAGCAATGAACTACCTTAGGAGCTCTGAAGCCCAGTGTATTTTACCTGTGTGAAAAGCAGAAAGGGACAAATTTGGCTCCATCACACTCACATGTTCTCTAAGGACAGATAAGACTCATTTTTGGAAGAAAAATGTGGTTTTTAACACAAAGAGGGACATATGGGGGTCACCATGTCCTGAGTAACCAGAGGATTTTGGACCTTTGCCTTTGTTTATCTCACTGACTTTTGGAATGCTGACTGTGGAAAGCATGAGTGATATTAGCTTTCCATTAACTGTCACCTACGACCTAGTTTAGTATTTGACGTTTGTGTTGCTTGTTACTTTAATTCCAGGAATTAATGACTCCCTGGAGGGACTTGATCAAAGCAGGGACCAGACAGTTAAAATAATACTGTTATGTATGTCAGAGAGTTGTGCTGGGGTTTCCAAGTATTACTGAGATTTGAATGGGTATTTTTGGGACATGCAGACTTTGATGATGTGACTAAGCTGAAAAAGGTCTCATTGGACAAACAGATCTGTTGGGACTGTGAACATTTCAGGTAGGGATCTAAGAGGAATGAAAACAAGCCAAAAAAAAAAAATCATGGCACCACTTCTGAGTGTACTCCCAGCTATCCATACCAGGCATGGCAGACAAGCTCCTACTCTCGAGAAATTTGAAGCAGAATGTTGTTCAGGGGTCTCAGGCAGCATGGTATATGTGCTCAGGATACTTCACATACACCATGACTGACTTGATCATCTGCCCAAGAGAGCCCCTGTGTGAGAAGAAGGTTACTGTACATTTCCTGATGCCTCATCAATGTCTGTCAGTTTCTGAAGGGATGGTGTCAAGATGGGGCCTGGCTCCTCTTGGGGTGACAAGCAATACGACAAGAGGCAATGGGCAGTAACTGATGCACAGAAAATTCCACCTGAATATGAGAAAGAAAATTACTATGCATGTGACTGCAAGAGATGGTCCAGAGAGGCTGTTGAATCTCTCTCACTAGAAATATTCAAGAACTACCTGAACATAATCCTGGGCCTGTGGAATGAGCCTGCCTGAGCAGGGAGATTGGACCAGGTGGACCCACTGCAGTCCCTTCCAACCTTGCGTGTTGTGTGCCTCTGTGATTGATTCTGTGATACTCTGTGGTCACACCTCTGCACAGCTGCCTCATCCTGGTTTGCATCAGGGCTATGGTCTCCTCTGATTGCTACAGCTGTGACAAGATAAAGCTGGGAAAAGAAATACTCATATTCTGATTATATATGTTTTTTTTTCATTGTATGAAGAAGGTCCGGTACTTCTGATTTGTTTGTAGCTATAGATAAGCCATCTTTTATTTCCTGTTGTCATTTCCTCCACTTCCCTCCAGCATCTGGTACAAAGTGATCAAATAGTAAATCCAGAGATTATGATTACTCATCTCTTCACAGTCATTCCAACCATGAGACTCATCTTTCAAGCATATTCAATGATCTTCATACTAGGCAATATGGTGGCTTCTCAGTCACAATCATCTGGTAAGTTCAAATCCCCATATATTTATTTAGAAATTGATTTATCAGCTAGCAATATTTCTGTGTATATATCAATATTTCTGTGTATATTTTACCTCATGTGTTAGAATATTCAGTGCTTTTTTTGATTAGAAGATTGAACCAAACAAAAATTAATATCCAGCAGAAATGAAAGTGGTCTTCTAAAAAGCAAAATATAACAGATTTCTATGCAAGTTTTCTAACAGAGTAGATTGCAGCCAAAAAAGAATACCCTTTGATGAAAAAAGAAGGAAAAAACACATTCAAGGTAAGATTTCTGCACTTAGTACTCTAAAAGAATGAACACTATGGGAAAAGATCAGCAATACTTTGTTCCTGAGAAAGCATCAAGATAAAAATACTATTACACAGCCAAATTATTAGAGACCAGTTGTTTGGCTACCTAAGAACATCTCTGTCTTAGGTATTTGTCTGCAATACCATTACTTATAGCTTGTCAAAGATAAATGCATTACTACAGAAATAAAAAATAAAGCTCAACATTTACATCAAAAATCTAATCTTCACTCGAGTTAAATTCCCACACGTTCCCTGTCATTCATTTTATAAGGAAAAAGAAATTCTTTAAAGTTATGATCTCATGCTATCAACCTATAAGTTACGTCTCTGTTCTGCCATACATATGGTAAATAAATACCATTTCTGGCAATGCTGCACCACCTGATTCCCCAGGGTTGATTGTCCCTGTGAGTCACTGGCTGTCCTGTGAGGGAAGGTGACTACTCTGCCCTGAGATGGCAATCACCTATAGCCATGCAGTGCTCATGGCATGCCTTTGTGGAAAATTAGAGCTGTGGTACCTATTTTATGCAGTGTTGTGATGCCTGGCAACGGTCAGTGATCTTCTGAGAAAAACCCCAAAGCATTGAATTTGGTGGATTCTAAGAATTATGCTGTAAGAATTATACCTTGTCTCAATATATCTATAAAGAATTTTCACTTGCTGGCTTTTTTCATCTTCTTGAAGAGATTTTTGCTATTCATTCTCTGTCCTATGCTTTCAATTCAGCAGCCTTGTGCACTAACGGCACTTTCACCTACATTTCTTCCTATCAAAAAAATAAAACTTTCCTTCATCAACATGAAGGGTAACTAAAGACTATAGTTTCAGATCTGGGTCTTGTTCTCCAGTAGTTTCTGTACAGTGTACTGCAACATGTGGAAGTTCAACATGTGGTTACTTATCAGGTCTCATCAGTCTAAGGAAATCAAAAGTGTTTTTTCTTCTTTGTTATGCATCAATGAGGTTGCAACTGTTCCAGTACATGCATGTTTCATTCTGTTATCTTTGAAGACTGATATTCTGCCTCTCCCTTTCTTTTTTTAAAAATTTGTTCCATGACATTTAGCCTTTTTACATGTTCCTTTTCAGTATTATCTTTTCTCAGTAATAAACTTTGAAAAATAGAAAGGAGGTGGAATGTACTTGCTCACACACTTTCTCATGGTTGCATTTGCAAAATTTTTTACTCAAGGAAATGTTGGGTTTTTTTCCCCTGTAGAACTACTTTCTCCACACACCATAGTGGTATTTTCCATGCTTCTCTGTCCTCAGAAGAATTAGGTGGCCAGCAGGGCCTGTGACGTTCAAGTCTTGTGTGGCACCTTACCAGTCCCAGTCTGGTTTTATGGAAGGTGTAGGCTTGGATAATTTCTCTGAAGCTCTTGCTCCAGGGCCCTGGTATATATCCTCCAGCACTGCAGCATGCTGGAGATCAGGTAGATCAGCAGCTCATCTTCAGATAGAAAGTTGTGCCACCTCTTTTAGCCCAGGGACTGCCTGTTCATAACATTTTTGACCTCTTCATCTATCCATTATTATAATAGAAAGAATAATTATGAGTGTGTTGCTTTGGTGTATTGTATGCCTCCAGGATCATAATTAGAAGAAGGCTTTAAATATTTGCAATTACTGTGGGAGAGCTGACATATCAGCTGAGAATGATCTATGATGTCACAGCTGAATTTAAAAAATTTCCATCATAAATAAAGGGACAGAAATTGTCTCCTCTATCCTCTCTCTCCTTCCACTAACAGAAGATTCAAATGATTCTGCCTGCAGAAGTATAGGTATATACTTGCTTAAAACCAAACACCTTTTTAGTTAATGGCAAGGGAAACATCATCAAAAAGAAAAAATATATTTCAGATAAACTGTATATATCCTCAGAGGACTTGATGCCAATTTACACTAAACTTTAAAGAAACTCACTTAGGTTATGCATGCCTTCATGTTGAAATTTCAATTATGCAAAATATACGTCATAATTTCAAAAAATACTTGCAAATACCTACTGTGCATTTACAAAAAGTACAACTCATACTACATTCAAAAAGGCTTCACATCTCATGAAATTAGGAAGCACAGAAGAAAATTTCTCCAACTAGAGCACTGAAAACAAAGTCTTTAATGCTAAATATTGGTAACATTCTGTCCTACATACCTATTTAATTATGTTGAAACTGATTTCTTATGAATTTTTTTTAAAATGGGAGCACAGGAAAGAATATGTATATATCACCAGATCGTTTACTATAATTTCTATTCCATTCCATTAACTTTCTGCTTCTTGTTAAAGAATTAAAAAATGTATTGCCTTCCCTTTTAGTACACAAATAACTGCAGTTGTATACTTTGATTTTAAAATCCCAGCATTTTAATTCATAATATGTAGGGATATTTTGCAGAAAGCGGTTCTGATTTAGATATATTTATTTATGTTGTTAAGTTGATACAATCTGACCAATCCTGCTGATGTCAACTACCCAGAGTTAGGTCCATGAATAAATCACTTCAGGACTGGAGTCAAACTGATAGTCTTTGCCATACAAAAATGTTCATCACTAAACCCAAGATGTAGTCTTCACCTCTGAATTGCAGCCTCTAATAAGTAGTGCAGAGTTATAATACATTTGAAAAAATAGAGAACAAAGAGTGTTTTTTAAGGTTCAGAATTAATTGGTGTCTTTTTTTTTTGCCTTCCAACAGGCTAGTCAGTGTCCACTTTGATTGCATGGAAATGCCATGGGATTCCTCTGGTTTCCTTACTAGTATCCATCTCTAGAGCCAGCCATACCTCAAATAACTCACTGGGAGTATGAAAAGATCAAAGTCCCCCTTGAAAGAATGCTATGGGATTCAGGGCTTTAATGCTGGTGCCCTTTTCACATTGGTATTGAGGGAAAATTTGGCACCCTGAAAATAGGGTTTCAACAATTGACCTGCACAGAGATGGAAGGGTGGCTTACAACTTTACCAGATCTTTACTTCTCTGCTGGCAGGTTGTAGGATATATAGTCACAGGTTCAAGGAGATTCCCAAGCACAGATCGCCTAGCTGAGAGGCAAAATCAGTCTAAATTTTGTCACCACATTAATTGTCAGATGTGTAAAAAAAATTTGGATAAGAAATTTCTGTGTGCTCTCACTCACAATTAATGAACCAGTGTTAACCCTCTTAATTCCAACAATTTCCTCAGAAAAATAATTTGCAAAGAAAAAGAAAAAAGAAGTTATTTATACTGTCCAGTAAATTTAGAAAGAATAAGCTTTATAGTATTGTTTAAGAATTCCAAAGTCGGAGGAAGAAAACTCATATCATTGTAGTTTTTTTCCTTTTTGAGATATTTAAAACAAGATTTTACTTTCCTTGCTTCTGTTACAGTGTTCTGTACTTATGTTATAAACTCCTTTTTCCCTCTTCCTTCTTTTGTTCTGTACCTGCACAGCCCCTGCGACCAGATTGACTGAACACCTCAGATCAATTGTGATGGAAAGAGATTTTCTATATGGGGCATGTAGTGACAGGACAAGGGGTGCTGGCCTTAAAATGAAAGAGACTGGATTTAGATTAGGTGTTAGGAAAGTGTTCTTTACTGGGAGGGTGGTGAGGCACTGGAACAGGTTGCACAGAGAAGCTGTGAGTGCCCCATCCCTGGAATTGTTCAAGGTCAGGTTGGATGGGGCTCTGAGCAGCCTGGTCTCGTGGAAAATTCAAAAACATACCCTACAAACAACATTTTGCTTTCTGTCATTCTGCCCAAATATTGTACACATAGAAACAGCATCAGAAATTAATTTTGAAATTAATTGCCCTTGAAAATATGTAATTAAGAAAGCAAGTACTCTTCCTGTTCTTATTTTCATAATTGAACCATGATCATTAGCAGTTCTTTCTCAAAGTGAAAATACAGGCAATCAGACTAATTATCTAAAAGTAAAAAGTATATATTCTGTAACTTCTAAAGGGAATGGAAAGGATTCATTATATAGTCATAAAAATTATCTCAGGACATTACAATATTCTCCATTCTAACATGTATAGGCTTTTTCATTATGTCAACTTTACTTAAGGATGGAAAACATACACCTAATGCACATTAAATATACATTAAACTAGTTTTATAGAAAATCTGAGTGCAAAAATTAAAGGATTTCAGTTACATTACATACTGCACAGCACAACCATGCTAAAGTAGTCCATAAAAATTAAAATGTAGTAGTACAATCATAGACCAAGAATCCACTGTTAGACACTTTGCCTGCATATTTCTTAGTGGCTTTAGTAAAAGACAAGATCATCTCTTAGACCTACGCAAGGGAATTACAAAGAGCTTAAAGTCTTATGTAAAATGAGCTGCTTTGTTGTAGGTACTTTGTTGCAACAGAGGTAGAACTTGCTGGATAAACTCCACTTTATTACATCTTTTAAGGTTTTTTGTTTCTGTTTTTGCCTCAGCTTGTAAACAAGGTTTTCTGTTGGAGAAAACAATACAAAACAAGTTTGCAGGCAGTAGGTTAGAGATGGAGGAGGTAGTTTCAAGTCCTTTCCTTGAGTAAGAGCAGAATCTTTTTTACACAGCTCCACGACTCACATAGCAGAAACCTGAAGGTACATCTACCCAGTATGTCCTGAATTTTTGCTATAACTGTCATGAATGGTTTTGACAAGACTATATGTTACAACACAAATACACCTCAACAAAAATGTTATAACTCTAATTAGAGTAGTCATAAAGAACCTAGACACAGATAAAGTCATTAAAAAAGGCAAAATGCTTATTTGAACCCATGTCTCACGTTCTTCACGTTGATTACAGAGCAAAAGATAGCATCCATGAGAATAGTTATCCATGAAATAATATAAATGACTGGATATAATGAAAAGCCCATAAGAAATATTTTAAAATTTTAAACCCCTTCAAAAGTCCAGAGGAGCATGAAATGTACACAGCGATCAAAGCTAAAATCCTATCTTTTCCTTCTAGACAGGAATATTCCAACAAATAATTTTAGTGGTAGACACTTCACACCTGGAGAAGTCTGAAAATTTTGCCTTCAAGTGGTTTCTTGATGATACATTTTCTGCCTCTTTATTCACTCAAGTAAAGACAATTTCACATCTTACAGAATGCAAAAAACCCAATTTTTGATATAGAATGGATTTCTAATCCTTCTGCCTTCTTAATTTCTTCATTTCTTCAATGTCAGGTTTATCTTCAATGTCTGATTGTGGAATCCTGTGTCCCTAGCAAGAACAGTGTCAAGGAGATGATTGGAGAGGAAATAATGTCTGTGTGCAGTCAGGAGACATTAAATGATCGTGCTAGTACTTAAGGTGGAACGGGCCATAGATCAAAAATGCAATGCATCTACTTGTGCTGATCTCCTCTCTGTTCCTGTGGCTCTTGACTGGTCTGCATTTCTGGTGTTAATTCCTGGTTTCTCACAGCAAACATCTGACAGTTTTCACAGATGTTCCCTACAGTGTTCGTTCCCAGATTTCTTCAGCAGCTGTTTTGGGGAAAGTTCTCCTCAAGGTTTACGCCTCATGCAGTGCAGGAACGTGACCCAGCCTACACTTTTTGGTCCTGGGACCATGTGGCCAAGTCTCTTGTGTCACTGTGCATGCCTTCATTTCCTTATTTTTGAATTCCTAATTTCAACCTCTCTAAGTTGTTTTATTCTATTTCCTTGTATTTTGGACGTTCTTTTGTCTTCTTGATTTATGATCATCTGAGCCTATTGCATACATATCTTAGAAATACTGATTTCCTACTGTGGAAACCCAGGGCACCAGCAACATTTCTCTGTCTGCTCTGGAGTGCCCTGATTCCCCCCAGGGGAGCCTTGACTTTGATCCTCATTCATGGAGAAAGTTTCCTAGACTTCAAGATAGACTGGAATCCACAAAAGTGTGAAATAGATTATAGAGAGTAGTGTAGGTGTATCACTTGGTGAGAAATTTAGGTTTTGGGATTTTTAGTATGCTGTGAATGGAAGCAAGATGGAGGGCACAGGGTATCATTCTGGGTTTCTTCTTCATGCTTCTTCTTCCTTCTTCTCCATGGGTTTGGGTGGCATTTTTGTAGTTGGGCAGAAAAGTCCCCACTGGGGACTCTTTGGGATCGGTTATTGGGTTAAAAGGGAAAATAATCTAGGTGTCAGTTCTTAATTGGATAGTTTAGTCTTAAAAGACCTCGTAACAAGATTGTGACCCATTTTGTGCCTTCTAATGAAAAGCTGCTGAACTCGGGTTTGTGAGACTGTTTTACTGATAAGAAATAATAAACACCCAAGTCCGAACATGAACTACCGTCTCAAGTGCCTTCAATCCAGACCCAGAGACACTGACAGCCTACCAACGAAAAGGGGTGCTTTTCATCCTCACTCCTGAAATCATATTCTCTGTAAATGTCCTGAGCAGGTGGGGAAGATGCCATCAACACCACAATAATCAACTTCAATAACGAGAAGATGCAGATCACATGGGCAACAAGAGAGCTTTTTCCCAATGAGAATGTGTCATTTTTTTACAAGTGAGTATTGTCAGTGCCTATTCCTCTCTTGTTAAAGGATTTACTTAGGGACAATGAAATATCCAAACCCATTTGAGTCTTCTCTGAACTAGAAATTCTTTTATCATTTCTTAATATCCAGCATGAAACTTGTTTATATTCACAACTTACAAAAGCATACAAATCAATAAACCTGGTGAGTAACTAGTCATAGCAGATATAATATGAAAGATTTGTCCCCCTTCTGTCATTGTCCCTGTTCTGTGCATTGCTGATGCTAATTACACCACTGAAAATGTTTTTTCCACATATATGTATATATTTGCCTTATTAACTGAGATCATTAATGACTAACAGAAGTGTAATATTTTGGTTAAAGACAGTCGTAGTGCTTATATTTTCTTTCTGGGCTATATATATGGAAGAACTTTTCACAGTACATCTTGAAAACAGGATCATGAGAGCATCTGTTTGAGCAAGTCATTCCCTTATTAGAAAATAACAATATGAACAAAACTTGAATATTTCAGACTGCATCCAAACCCAGGGCTGTAAATTAGGTGAAGTTTGGGTGATGAATTCCCTCATACCACTATGAAATTTGTCACTTCAATAAAAACCATGCTCAGACTTCCCTTGACGTAACATTTGAAGAAAAAAAAAAGCATAAAAAATTTCATTAACTTAATTTTTAAGTTTTCCATTTACCAATATTATTTCACTTACAGATTTGGTGAAGGCAAGAACAAAGTTTGGAAGCCATGTACCACCTATTTATTGGATCAAGATTATAATTCTGGATGTCTTTTTAAGACAGAAGGACCTACCCTTACCATTTCTATCAGGAACAGCAATGGAAGTGATGTGCTTTTTTCCAAAAATCTAAAAGCTGATTTTTACAGTAAGTATGAAAAATCATGACTACTTGGGCAGATTTTCCAGTTCTCTAAGTTTGAGAAAAAAATCTCTCATATGGCATATAAAATGTTATCATTGTGCACATCAAAACAAAACTACAGTTATTTCATGCTGATTTTTGTTCCATGCTATAGTTACATGGGCTTGTGTGCAGCTGCAGTTAAGTGAGACAACATAGGACAGTCAGACTTGTCCCAAAATACAATTTCAAAATCCAAAGGAAAATACTAAATATATATATATGGGTGTTCTTTGTCTGGTGCAGGCTTGCTGAGCAAGAAAATGAATAGTTTTTTGTCTTAGTGCTGACTGTGTGATATTTCTCATACTTTCAACCTTCATTCTTTTGCCATTTTTCATGCAATACCAGGCAGCAAACTGCTTCTTGTCAAAGATGCTGTCACAAAACCATCATTGATGCCAATAGAAATTAGCTGAATAGCTATGGTACAATCTGGCAGAGTAAAAGGGGCATCCTACTACTAGCAGAGATATGTTCCTGTTTTTATTGAATCCTTACTGTCCCCAAATACATATTTACCATCTAGTGTGAGATTAATTTATCAAAAACTTCTGGAATTTTGCATACCTACATCATTCAAAGTAGAACGATTTTTTTTCCTAACAGAAATCACACAGAATATATACAATGCAGAATTATCTGAAAAAAATTATATATTCCAAGCTTATTAATAATATTTTAGCAAAAGGGATTAAACACAAATCTGTCAAGACATCAAACTTTGAGAATGCTTTTATATTCTTGATTTTACCATCTGTTAAATTATGGAAAACTGCAACCTGATCCTCAAATTTTCACTATTAAATCCCCACTGATAACAAAATAAATTTCAAAATTTTTTGGTAACAAAGGACAAATATCAAGGATCAGAGTGAAGCCTTTAAATTAGGAAGGCAGAGTTTTCATAATACAAGAAGGCAAGAGCTCATTTTAGGATGCTATAGCCAAGTTTGTTTCTCTTTTTCTCAGTAAAGCCCAGTCCACCAGAAAATGTGACCTTCTTCTGGAAAGAGGACACTGTTACTGTAAGCTGTAATAAACCTGAGAGAAATGCATGGTGCTTGAGATTTGAGCTTCAGTACAAAAGCAAGTTTGACAAAGAGTGGCAAGTGAGTTGTATGTCACATTTTTAATCAACATTGAAAGCAGTAGACATCACATTTTTATTCAATACTAGAAGGAGTTGGAAGTAGCATATCCATAGAATATAAAATACATTTGTTCCCAAATTTTCTCCCATTCTATATTTTCAAATATATCTGCTAGCAGAAAATATCTAGATATTTAGAACTCGGGGTTTCTACCATTCCAGAAATAATTTATAAATTTAAAGGCAGTTCCCACCCTAAGAGCTGAGGGCAATCTAAGGAAAATGCATATATTCAGAATAGAGGAGTTTGGAAAGATAGAAGCAGAAAACAGATTAAGGAGGAGAGAACAAAAAGAAAAACTAATGAAATTGTAGTTAAAAAAAGAAATTACACAAGATTCTTATTTATTCTAAAATCAGCTGTAAAGAATTTTCAAACACTATTTCACTAACTTAAACCTTTCCATTCTCAAATATAACTTGTAAATATTTTGCGGATTGGAGTGTCTTTGTGTATTGTAAATATGCAACTGTAACATAGTGCACTATGCAATGATTGTTAGGACCTTCAACTCAATACCACACAACAAGGAATGGATATGAATAGTCAAAAGCCAATCAAGAAACAGAATTTCTCAAAACTCAGAGAAGGTAACGTTTGTTTCTGAGGTTCTGCATTGGCTTATTCCTTGCCCTAGTTGTGATCATGACTGAGTGCAGCATTTTGAAGCACTGTCTTAAAAACCAGAATTGACAATGATAAACCTTTTTTCTCAGTCCAGAACCTCCAAGTGCTGCAGTATTGGAGAGCAAGGCTTCGATCCCAGTAAGTGCTACTCTTTCCGGGCCAGACTGACGAGACTGGTACCACACTGCAATGTGGTTAAATACAGCAGTGGCTGGGCAGCTGAAACATTTTGGATGAATGGCACGTTATTAGGTAACACCTTATATATATATGTGTATATATATATATATATATATATATGTATATATAGTCTAAGTGCAAAAGAAGAAGGAGTGATTGCAAAAGAAGCTGAGGACATGCAGCAAATGAATGTTGCACTATTGTACTATTGTTCTCCATGTTGTGTTATCAAAGAAAGTCCATGTGAATGTTTAATTGCGCCTGTTTAATTTAACTCTATCGACTTTGCTCCTGATAGCCCCTGAAGCTACCAATTAATGCTATAATCAGTAAAGTTAAGAGTGTTATTATCTGTGTTACAATAGCATTGAGGATCCCCAGTGACAGTGATGTAATGCATGAGGGCTCAGTGTGTGTTGAAGGGAGGTGCCCGTATATGATATTTAGACATCAAATATGAACTCTAAGAAAATCCCTAATGTCTAATTTTTGAAGGTAGTTTTTGCAAGTACATCCAGTTGTACTACAGGACCACAGGTCACAGAAGTCTGATGCTCAAGGATGTTGGATTGATCGAAACGAGGAGGATGGGGAAAAAGAGATTGAAGGGAAGCAAAGCCAGAATCAGCACTGCTATCTTACCAGACAGTTGCACTTAACTGAGGGTGACTGACATGAATTAGATTGTCAATGCAAACAGTATTCCTACTGCTCATCAAAAACAAATCCCAGTTTTTCTGCAGGAAAAAAAAAAGAATGTACACCATACAAACACATTTATGTTACCTAAGCAAAACTGCCACTCATTAGAGTTTACCAGAATTATGAAGGCCTCAATTGTTCAGAGTAACAAGATCTGACTTCTCTAAAATGCAATGGGCTAATAGCTCTCTTGAAGACAACCTAGTTGGGATGAAATCCTGGATCACAGGTAGCCTGTACACTCACAGCCACAGTGCTGACCTACAGAGAAGACTCTCCCATTATGAAAATTGTGAGCCTGCAAGCATGCCCTCAGGTATAGCTGGCAATGCCCTCAGGAAATAAGGACAGTGTTTACCTCTGCACCTCTGAGAGCAGACAACTTCTCAGCCTTACCTGAACCATTTGATCAGAGGCTGTCGGCAGGTGCCTGCAAAGAAGGACATCCCAGAGGAGGCAGTCAAAGTGGTTAAGAGATTCTGTGTGCCCCTGGATCAGAAGTGACATTGACACAACTCCTTCACTAGGGCAAGCAGTTTTCTTCAGGACTTTAATGAGTTATTGACTCCAAATCTATAACCAGATGAAGCTGTGAAGCTTCAAGAAATTTCATAAACTCTGAAGACCTCACTTAGCGGGGGGGGTCACAATTTTACTTGTGGTTTCCTGGCAGCTAAACAGAGCAAGGAGGTGGAACAGGCTGGACAGTTGCTTCTGTATGAATAATCATCCAGGGTTTTGGCATTTCTGTGGAGACCAGAAGGCCAGCAGTAGGAGGCAGAGGTTTGAGGTGGCATTGCAAAAGCTGCAGGAAGAACACTGAGAATGCAGGAAAATGCACAAATTCATTAGTTCTATATTCTTGCATGTCAGGTTTTAGCCTGCCTCTAGTTACTTTCTGGGTAATATTGTTTATTTGTTTTTTGTTGAGAGATAAGACATTTGGGCTACATGTAAACTTGCATTTGCAGCTTCAATGATTGTAAGTTGGTGTATGTAATACAGATCTTGGCACAAAGCTGCTTTATCACTGTTAATACAATGTGATGAATGCGAGTAGAAATACTTGATTCATTCATAATGCATCTACACTGCCTATAAGCCACCTCTGTTGTCCAGTACCAGGGCAATTTAGATAAATAAAAGCACAATTTAATTTTGTTGCAAGGTTTGGGGAAGCAGAGATTTTTTTTTCAGTCTCAATTGAACAATTAAACCTGTCTTATTTGTCCTTAAAAACATTTCTGGCTTTTTCTGGCTTTTTCTTTCTTTTTAAAAAAGTCAATATTTTAGCATGATTAGGAACATTTACAGATAAAGCAAAAAAAATTTTTTTACATACTCTTTTTGTGATTATTCTTAGATTCATGTGATGATGATATAACTCCTCAGTCAAAGACAGTAATTATTTTAAGTTGTTCGCTGGCGGTAATCTTAATGATGCTTATCCTCCTGATTCTTCTGTGTAAGTGGCAGAGGTAAATATAGTTTTATTGGTTACTACTAAATAGCCATGTCATGAAAATAGAGCTGTCAGTGTGGATGAAGCCTCTTGTGATGAAAATTCTTGTCAGGCAAATGAAGTCATGGTGAAGATGTAGAAGTCAGCAGCTTAATCACTGTTTGAGGAATGATACATCCTGGCCTTCTAAACACCCAGGCTTTTAATTTGCAAAACTGGAACAATTCTGGTAAAAGACAATGTTTCAGGATAAAATTCTGTCCCTTCCATTTAATTTCTTTCTTTTAAGGAAATTTAACTAAATTCTGAGAAGCCAATTTTTCTAGCTACTTCTTATGAAAGGGCATTCTTTTGTTCAGCTTTCATCAATCAATCAAAATGTCTGTTTGCAGGTAGGACAAAGTAAGCTTGAGTGCATTTAACTTTAATAAGACTACATCAATATTTAGATTGGCTGTTGAATAATGCTGTTCATGTTTAGAATTGACAATTTTAAAAAATCCCAAACAACTACCAAATAACAAGCATACCCACAAAGGCCCCAGATTTTTGCTTTTTTGGTGGAAAAAAGTGCCACTAATGACATATTTTCAGAGATGAAAGTGTTTGTGACTCTAGTTACCCTTTCAGTTCATAAATGGAGTTTTTTCTCCTACACTTCTATGACTCACATTTACATTTGTGTTCACTAACTCAGCCAATACAGCTGGTTGGTACACCATCTTCCCTGTCTAGGGGAAGGTAACTAGAGAGTGCAAGCTCTGACTACGGCATTGAGCAAAATGACACATGCTGAATAACTGGAAGTTTGTGTAAAGTCTGGATTTTGCTAGACTGGGATTGGGTTGAAAATTTATCAAAAAAATCTCTTAGCCTGATGGAGTTATCAGAGCGTTATAACTACTTTTTGACTTTAGAATACATTAAAAAGAAATCAAGAACAGAGTACTGTAATGCAAAATATATTTGTGGGTACAGAACTGTACGGAAGGAGATTTTTCTATGAATAACTGTGCTATAACAAAACGTTTATTTGGTTTTATTTCCTTTTTGCAGGGTTCAGATGTCAGTCCTGCCTGCTATACCAGACCCAAAATACCCATTTGCTGATCTCTTCAATGATCATAATGGAAACTTACAGGTAAAAATCACCTTAGCTGAGCTGCAAACTCCAAAAAATTTTGGAGTTTATGAGAATAATTTTAAGGTAGCTACTGATCCTTGCTCTGCACAGACATTACTACTAAAGGAGTCTCTGACCCAAGACAAAAGACTCAAATCCTCCCTCTTGTGCGGCATCAGCAAGAGGATCCACGGAGCAAATGCTCATAAAATCAGTGCAGTGCTGCTTTGGGATTGTGAAAAGGTACTTGCAGTAGAGACAGAGAAACTTCTGGAGAAGAATTTCAGAGTGCTGGCACACTCACAGCTTTGCAGGAGTCAGTCACAGGAGGGAATATCCACTCTCAGCCATAGAGGTCCATGCTCACAAAACCTTTAGACACAGAATATCTATCAAATGAATGGAGTACAGTTTTTGCCTTTGTTTTCTTAATGCTTCTTATGAGTCACTCATCACATATGTGGTGTAGTTTTCTGTGTTAGTTGTTCTAGTGTTTACCTTAATTGCTAGTAAGTTTCCTCTAAAGGGGAAATGGGTTAAATATTAATGTTTTCAAATCCAATGGAATATCAAAAATCAGTGATAATTTTTCAGTGACAAGCTGAAAACTTTTTATATAAAAGACAGCTTTAAACTCAAAGTGAAGAAAAAAGACACAAATTCAAATTAGTACTAAAGCATTAATCAGATATGCTATATTGCCTAAATCTTCATCTGAACTTAGTCTTAATTTAGATTAAGTCAGTGCTTGGGTCAAAGAAAGCATGAGTCTATCAAAGAGGGAGCACCAGATATTTTACACGTCCAAGGTTTTCTAGGGGCCCTAATTAAATACAAAAATGTATTTTATGTGGTCTCAAGAATAAGTAGGAGTTTGTATGCAGTTCTGGGATCCTATCTGCTTTCCTGCCACTCTGTCTTCTTTCCTGTTATTTTATGTCCTGCTTCTCTACATTGCTTCTGTTTCATCGTCTCCTGGCTTATCCTGGAAAGATGTCAATATGAAAGTTGGTAATTGGTATCTGTACAACCAGGCTGCTTTTGACAGATAACTCATCTCTGCTGACATTAACATTTTAATTTTTCTAGGAATGGCTAGACAAAAATGATCATGTGGTGTTGCAAACCAAACTGGAATATGAAGAACCAGAGTCCATCACTGAGGCAGAAAGCCAGCAAGAAGATAGGAAGAACAGTGACAAACAGGGGCCTTTGGAAAAAATCTTCACTTTTTCAGGAGTAGCTGAAAATAATGATGGCAAAGGAGCTGAGATTGCTTGCCTGATACCAGCACCCAACACTACAGCTCCTTTTGCTGGCTTCCATATTATAATGAATGATGACATGTATGTGATGTTATAAAAGCTGCAGGAGGTGTTAGGAAATTCCATAAAAGTCCAGATGAGTTTGGGAGAGTGACGGACTAGAAAAGGTCATCATGATAAGATTCACATCAAGAAAGACACTGGGCTGTGTTTTTAGATCTGTACTTTCCCAACAGCTGCAATCTCTTGGGCAGACTCAAGTGTTTGAAACAAACTCCTGATAATTTATAGAGCCAGGATTTGTTCTTCTAATTGGGGTTTATCCCAAAGCCCCATTTTCCTTCTATGGACAGGAGAGCACAGGAGGTCTCCCATAATATATGTCAGCAGAGCTGAGATTTACTCCTGTTTATGGAGTGTGTAGAGCAGGGCAAACTACACCATTGCTCTTCCCAAATGAAGAGAGAAAATAAAGAGGTTTTGCTGTCTCATGTAAAGAGATTTTTGTTGCCTAACTTTGCATTTAATGGCACGCCTTAAAGGTTTTATAGAGAAGGAATAAGGACAACTCTGAGAAGAGCAAGGATGTACAGTATTGAATCACATTTTAGCCTGCAGATACTTCTTGTGTAGGCAGCTTCCTCTAGAACAGCAGGGCAAGTGTTTTCTCAGAAGGTCATGCCCTCTATGTCTTAGAGTTTTTGAACAGTCAGCATCTTACAGCCTTTATTTTAGAAAACTGAAGTTCATTTTGAAAAGTATTTATGTTTAACTGAGTTTCATTTATTTTGAACTGGGGTTTAGTGCAATCAGCAGCTGTAGACACAAATTAGGACTTCTTATCCATATCACATATATACTAGTCTTTTGTTTTTCTTTAGAAAATGGGGAGTTTGGGGTTTTTTTAACAAGTTTAAAAGTAAGTTTAGAACAATATTTTCAAGTTTTCTAAACATACCATCTTTTAAAGTATGTTTAATTTAAAATCTAAAATGCAATATACTCAGCAATCAGACTTGGCAAAAAAAAATCTTGATGATTCTGAGTTTCTGCATATCACTTATGTTACATGCTATTTGAAAGCAAATTTAGTAATAAAATTTAAGTATTAAAAGTGCCTATCATCTGTGTAAGAAGATATAGTGTGGTTATGTGCTGAATTAGCTGCAGTTATTCACCTGCACATCAGTCAGTCATTAATGGCTTTATCAGCTGAATAAGCCTTGCCAATCACATACTTCCATTATGCAAACACTCTGATTTAATGTACAAATTGGAAATCGCGCATTTCAGAAAATTACTGTGATTAGTAAAATATTTTAATTCAGTGCTTTAAAAACCTTAATTCCAGGTCTTTTCAAGAACAGTAAACAATAATATGGATCATTTAGTGCCAAGATCTTTGTCTAAGGGTTCCAGATTGTTTTACAAAGAAAAAGAAAGATATTTTCTGGCCAGTAAGTGAGAAACTCAATTGGAAGGACAGTTCAGCTACATTCCCCAAGCTTTTTTGGACATTGTCACAGATTTGACTGTTCACTAACAAGATTAACATGGATTTCACATAATCCTGAAAACAATTTTGCCTTGTATGCAAGTTTGGGGGGTGCTTTTTGTACACTGCCCACTTCTGGAAATTTTTGTGAAAGGTAACCATGAAAAGTTTCAATAGCACTGTAAGAATGCATTGAATTTTAAGCTAATTCAAGCTCTGTAAAATTTGATGAGCAGAAAATAGCTCAGCTCAGCTCTTTGTACATTATATAAATTGTCATTCTTGCATTAGAAACAAATAAGTTACAGTGAATTACAAAAGACAAGAACCTGCTCCAGTAATGATTCTATGAACAAAGAGGGAAGTAAAGCACAGAATATATTGTTTAGTTGCTTCCTCTTCAGCCCACATCATATGATTGCTTGCAAAGCTAGCTACTTCAATTAAACCACTTTCTGTGGCACAACTACTTGTCTGTCTGGATTCAAAATATTTTCATTCATTTTCCTGAAATTTTACTCTGAAAATAAAAAAAAAAAGAGGAGAACATCATATTGGATTATTCTGTTTCAGCAGCTGTCCTGAAATGTTATAATAATGTAAGTTTTTAGAACAAAATACATCTTGTATTGTGTTTCATAGATAGAAAGGGAGTTTTTGTGCATGTATGCAACCACACTTACATTTTATGTAACATATTAGAAATAAAATAAATAAAACACCCACATACCTCAAATATTTATTTTAAAAATGTTGTCCAAGATGAAAACAAAATATAGGGAATTACTTGCCTTCAACAAAAGCTCCCTTTCCCCATCACTTAAAAAAAAGAGCCTTCCAATCCTTATAAACTCTACAAGAATCTCTACAGAACGATGAAACACACAATTTAAGGAACAGGAAAGGTCTTCCCCAGGTACTGATGATGATTCTATCAAACACTGTAGAAGATTAACCATGCTCACTGTTAGAGGGTATTGGAGGCTTCCCTAAACACCCTTTGCCATCTGCCATTTTCCACCATTTTGCCATCCCTCTCCTCTCCTCTCCTCTCCTCTCCTCTCCTCTCCTCTCCTCTCCTCTCCTCTCCTCTCCTCTCCTCTCCTCTCCTCTCCTCTCCTCTCCTCTCCTCTCCTCTCCTCTCCTCTCCTCTCCTCTCCTCTCCTCTCCTCTCCTCTCCTCTCCTCTCCTCTCCTCTCCTCTCCTCTCCTCTCCTCTCCTCTCCTCTCCTCTCCTCTCCTCTCCTCTCCTCTCCTCTCCTCTCCCATTTCGCGCATGGTCACACAAACATGCATTCCATCTCTCAGAGCAGACTTCCACAAATTAGCAAATTAAGCAGCCAGACAGTAAAAGGCCTGTTCAGTTCCCCACAGTGAAAAGAAGAGTACACAGTAACATTCACGTCTTCATTCTTATTTATTCAAAACTTGTCATGTTCTTCAAAGGCAAGAGTCCCTCAGATGCTATAGCCTGTTCCCTCATTATATCCCAAAGGAAGGGAATGGGTTCATGTGGTAGTCCAGACTAATTGAACAGTATTTCCTCAACAATGGAACAAACATAATGTATATTTCTTCCTCACACAATTTATGTGCTAGCTATAGCAGCGCCAGACCAATTTATATTGATAAATTGAATATCTCTATTGTTTGCTTTGTTTTTCATGTCTGATTTTCAGTGAGAGGAAGAATAGGAGGAAATAATGCTTTTGTTAAAACAAGTAACAGAACTTACTGAAGTCAGTCTTCTACACTCAATTTTTTTTTTTTGCTATTGTTTTTTAACAATTGTGACTTTAAATTTACTTGGAAATATGCTTTGCTCAACTATCAAATGCATAATTTTGACCAGAAAATGGTTGCTTCTTTTGCAATAAACCTAGAATCTTCTTAGAGTGTGTTTAACAAAGCTTTCAAAACCGTTCTTGCTTTTTTTTTTTTTTTTTTTTAGCTTACATTTTTACAGCTCCTAAACTCAGCCATGTAAAACATAGTTTATTTTTCTTTTCCCTTTTTGTGAAAACAATGTAAACTGCAAAGATGAAACTGGAGGGCCATGTTCATTAAATGCTTGAAAGACTGGATTATACAATGTCATTTTTTTTTTGAAAAAACTACATGGGGCTAAACTTGTCAAAATACCAAGGGCAAGAAGTCAGCATTTTCTGTTGGATATGACCCTAATTGACCTTTTGTCACTGCATATCTGAGTACAGATCTATCACTGACTAATCTAGTGGCCGAAACAGCAGTATTGTGCAACAAGAGAAGAAATGCAATAATAACTCCTCCACTCCTGGAAATTTCTTGTAATCATTTCTTATGATTTGAGAGCTGAGTTATTGCCTGCTGCATGGCTTGCTCCTGTCTGGTTTCTTGCTGGAAACTGCTGGCACAAGATTTTCCGGGTAGCGGGAGATAGCAGCTGTACCCTGAGCAACGAGGGGGCCCTGCATGCATCCACACTTCCATATTGCCAGCTGGAAAGGAGACCCAAACCTGCAACTTGAGAAGTTACATCTGTTTGGGGCTCCTACCTCCTCCTTACTGGGGTGCATCAGGGCCAGGGGTGGAGGCAGAGGCAGAACCTTTCTTCCCTTCATGCCCTGAAGGCAATGTTCTATCATAGGTTGCAGACAAAGGAGCCCTGTGTCCCTTCCCTGGTGAAATGACACAGTTTATTTTTCAAATCAAAATCCCCTGGTTTGGTGATAGGTTTAATGTTTACCTGCCCTTTGTCTGGGGCTTTTGATTTCCTAGTCTTAGAAGATAATTGTGAAAAAGGAACAATATGCACCATATTGAAAAAATCTCCCTATATATATCTAGTCAGGCTAAAAATGTTGTCAGAAGATGGGCCAAACAATATCTTCACATTTCTGAAGTACTTGATATTATAATTGTATTGAATAAAAGAGAAAAAAAACATTATCTCAGGACTATTTTATTACTTTTGCTTTCTCTCTGTTTTCTTTGTATCAGTATGCCCCAGTATCACCCTTTTTTGATAAATGTTTTCCTCTTCTACATTGGTCTACAAAAGTCTTCTGTTAAAAAGTAGCATTTATCACTGTGTTCCTGGAAGGCTGCTAAATGCAAGAGCGTATTCAGCTTCAGATTTTTGATAAGAAAGCTAGATAGGTTGATAAATTGCAGGCAATAGGTCTTGCAGGGTCTACAGAGAGAACGAGCTCTCTGCATTAACTCTCTGCACTGCTAGGAAATTTTATAAATAAGAGGAAGCATTTCAGCCCAACCCCCTTAAAGGATAAGATATCCCTATGACAGTTAGGAAGTGCCATCAGTACATCTCTTAGCTAAGGAGGAGGCTAAAGACACTGGAGGGGGACACGTATGTGGCACAAAAAGCTCTGCTTTGTCCAGTGATTCTTTTAGGGTGATCAGGTTTATGCAAAAAGCATCAATCCCCTTTTTGGTGGGCATCTGCATCCCTGGGCTGTGGAGTCATATGTTGTCTTACCCTTCTGAGCCAGCCAGTTTGGAAAAGGGATTTTTTTTTTTTTCTGTGAAAGAGGTGAGCTTCCAAAAAAGGGTGGGAACAGCATAGACAAATGCACCATAGTTTTTAATGAGTATAACAGGCCCTTCTTACTAAAAAGAGCAGTGAGAGCCTGACTTCTACACACCCTGTGAATTCTTAAAATATTGAGCTAAAAAGTTAAGCAAGGTGAGGGAGAAGGAGAGGGGAAGCCCTGGTAAGACGAAGGGAAAATTCCACTTCTGCATGCACAAGGAGGCCTATTTAAAACTGTGCTTTGTCAACAACAACAATAAATAATGCTTTCCACCCAAAATTCTAAAGGATGAATTTTCAAGTATTCTATCTATCTCAGCTTAAATGCATTCATAGAGGCAGTGGGAAACCACAGCCACTTACCAGCTTTCGCAGGCATTGCCCAGAATCTCTCTGATATCCAAGAGAAGTACAGTCCAACACAATAGAACCAGGCATACTGGTCTGCTAGGCAAACAAGCATATTTCCAATGCATTAAATTATCGCAGACCAGATGAAACTAATAAATACAGACAAAAGTTCATCTCTACTTTACAGTAAATCTTGCCATTAGCAGTGGTGTTACAGTTAGAAAATGGATGCGTTTTGGGATTTCTCTTTTTAGGTAGCTCAGCTTTCATTTCCATATGAAAGACACTTCATCCAGAGGTTATGAAGATGATTCAAGCTTACTGTGGGCCTACTAATACCTGCTCCACTTTTGATTGTGTTACCTTTGTGTATTGAGTTTGCTTGGGGTTTTTACATAATAAACAAGGAGACAATGCCCCAAACAGCCCAGCTTCAGGTTTGTGTATGAATCAATAGAAAAGCAGAATACAGCAAAACAGATGTTTTTGTTTCCTATCATATTCTGCAGATGTTGTTCATAAAGAAACTAAAGCTGAGTTGGGGAGTTACTTGTGCAATTTTCCCCGCATTTATTCCAAAATATTTGAACTTCAGTACAAAGAAAGGCAGTAAACAAAGGGTCTAGCAGATGGTTGATACTGGAGTTATCGCTCATGGTATCTCAGTGCGTGCTAATGTCTCTTGTCTCTTGCATGCTATTTTGCTGAAATAACAGGTGTTAGATCACAATCAACAGCACAAAGGATTTAAACACCCAGGTACTGGAGAAAATTTCCACATCAGAAAAGACTCAGGGGTTACAAAACTAAAACAGGTAGCACAAGTGCTATGCTATAGACTAAAAACAAGAGGTAGAAAAAGCAGTCAGAAAAGAGTCTGTATTTCCTCTCAATTTTGATTACACAAGAAGTGTGAAGTTATTCTATATCTTGAGTTGAAATCAATTAAGTCAGAATTGCTTTTAATGTTAGCACCCCAGCTGTGGTTCTCCTTCTGCTGCCATGGCACTCAGTGGGAGTAACGTCCTCAGCAGTGAGCTCACTCAAGGGAATGAGCACAAAGTGGGAGCATTTAAATTCCACAGCATTGAAAAAGCTTGGACAATTGAGTGATGGGTTTCAATAGCACAATTTTACCTCAAATGTTATATATCAGCCTTTCATGGCAGCTTTTGGTTTGATGTGAATAGGTGTTTAAAGAGACCATGTGAAATATTTTGCAACACACCCATAAATCTACTTTGCTATTAATGGGCTCAGTTGTATGTCAAGGAGGAATTTGGCATCATTTCCCCATATTCTGATTGGCAGTTGGCAGAATCTGGTATCTGTTGAATGCAGAAAGAAAATCCAGTTGATGTTTATAGCCTGGCAAAATATTTTGACATGGTTCTTTGAAGATGAAGAATCAAACTAATTGAAAGGCAGAGAACCTAAGTAACCTTTTGTTCCAGTGTTGATTATACAGCAACAGGGAAATTGCTGTAAATTGCATTAAATTTAATGCCTTAAAGAAAAGGAAGAGTAATTCTACTAGAAGGACACTTCTGAAAGTCATGACTAGATGTCTTGATTATATAAGGTTTTTCTGTGATTTTGTACTTCAAGTACATTAACTGCACCACAGAGTCAGATAATTTATAACCAGTGCACTATAGACATTTTCCATTAGCTGTTATAATCCAAATTTTATTCCAGATATTGCTTGAGAATGTTGTGGTTTAACTTCAGACAGTAACTAAGTACCATGCAGCCATTCACTAACACCTATACTCCACACCCCCTGGTGGAGTGAGGAGAATGCAAAAAAAAAAAGGTAAAACCTGTATTTTGAGATAAGATGAAATGAGTAGTTGATTTAAAATATTATGATGATAATAACAATAATATAAATAATAAATAAATAAATGATAATAAATGAGTACAACAAAAAGAAAGGAACAAAACCCAAAAAAGACAGGTGATGCTCTGTAGGGTTGCTAAGTACCCACTGACCAATACCCAGCCCAGCCCAGAGCAGTGATTGGTCCCTATCAGCCAATTCCTCACAGTCAATATACTGAGCATGGCATTCCAGGGCATGGAATGTCCCTTTGGCCAGTTCTGGTCAGCTGTCCTGGCAATGCTTCTTTCCAGCTTCCTGTGTACCTGATCATTGGCAGAACATGGGAAACTTGAAAGTCCTTGACTTAGGATAAACAAGGTAAACACTACTTAGAACAGCTAAAACGTTGGTGTATTTTCAACATTATTCTCATGCTAAATCAAAACCACAGCACTGTACTAGCTACCAGGGAGAAAATTAACTCTATTACAGCTGAAATCATGACAAAAAAAAAAAAAAAAAAAGAGACAGTTATTCCTAGAGTTGAGCAGAGTGAAGGATCACCTTCTTCTCTGTGCTGGCAAAGCTCTCTCTAATTCAGCCCAGGATATCACTGCCCTTTTTTCCTTGCAAGGCTGCACTGCTGGCGCATGATCAGATTGTTCTGTACTAGCTTTGCCTTCCCTGCAGAGCTGCTTTCCAGTGGTCATCCCTAAGCTTATGCTGCTCCCCAGGTACAGGACTTTGCATTTCTTTTTGCTGAACTTCATGCTCCCATCACCCTGTTCCTCTAGCCTTTTAAGATGACTGTCTAAAGATAGGCATTTTATTTCGCGCAGGCAACACTTCCATGTCAATGGCTCCTCCACCCTTTTATCAGCACTGGTGTTAGAAGCAGTACATTGTGGAGGGTGGTGGTTGATAACACCCATTGTTATAAGAACAGAATAATAAATTATTGTTTATCATGTTTAGTTGGGGAATATTTAAAGGAAAACAGTTATAAGATAAACCATGCACAGAATGCACAGAATTATAGGCAACATCTATAGGGAGGAAAAACTGAACTAAAAAAGAAGCTAAAAAGGTGAGGAAAGGACAGCACAAGTAGTAAACTTAGCCCTCAAACAGTAGACAACAAATCTTTTTGATGTCTTGATGTGATTTTACTCTTATGGCCTTAAAAGAAACATGAGTTGAAGATGAAATACAAATGCTCTGACATCATTCACACATTCTGTCAGCATTTACATTGGTGTTTGCAGCTCAGTCTTTGAAGACACAAAAGAAATTTTGCAAACAAAGTCAGCCTGAGGGGCAAAATGATTTAGCAAATCTAATAAAAATAAGTCCTCTAGGACACAGATAAGCTATTGGACCACACAGCAGGGCAGAATGCATCTTACTAGGATCAGATGTGTTTCTCTTCTTGTAGTACTCTGACAATAAAGTCAGCTGCCTCTGGGTATTTTGGAAAAATACCATGATCACAATGTCCTATGTTATTTGGAATAGAAGTTCAGTTTATTCCTTCAGCATATTGACTTCTAAGTGCAAGAAGCCCTAAAGGTCCTTATAGGCCAGATAAGCATGCAGATCATACTAAGGAGGCCTACAAAAAGTGTTAGAGAGCTAAAGACAACCTTGCTGGTGAGAAAAACTAGCACAGCAGGTTACAGTGTTTGATGAAGATAAAGGGGTTGATTTCTGTAGTTACTTGCTTAAAAATCAATTCAATAACCAACATGTACATCAAATATTCTTAAAATAGGATATTATTTTCTCTCTGGTTTCATAATATTTTGAATATTTTGAAGCAGTCAGTATTTCTTCCACCAAACCCTGTAAAATCACTCCAGATACTTTCATTCAGAACAGGTGATTCTCCATGTTGGAACAGTCCCACCAAACACAATGAAATCTTCTGGTTTAAAAACTTTCACGTTGCTTATGTTTACTGTCCAGTAGGACACGTACACAAGGGTATTATCTTTCCATTTCTGCCTGGCAAAACACTGTATACAAGCTATATAACATGTGAAAGGATGTCAAAAGTCATCACAATGTCTTCTCTAGAGAAATAATGAAAAAATAAGGCCAAAATAATTTTTCAGGTGTTTACAAATGAGAGAAAATGTGATCATTTTGTATAGCTTTACTTCTAACTTTCTAAAAAGAGAGAACCATGTTTGTATTGTATATTCCATATATAATATAGATGAATACAGCACACTCCAGGAGAACGTTTTTTATTTCTGGCTCTCTAGTACTTATTTTCTTTTCCAAAGTCTCCAGTAAAGAGATCTCACAGAAATCATCATAGTGTCTGAAAATAGAATAGTTAGTTTAAGAAATTGAAAGCATATAAACCAAATTTCCACTGCCTATTCTAAGCTCAGATTAAAGCCTGAGTGCCACCATAACAGTACCATATTAGTCTACTTGGAAGATTTTCTTCACCTTTTTTTTATAAACTATATAATGGTAGAACAGGATAGCAAAACTTTTTTGTTTGATTCAGCATGATAATTCCTATATTCTTGTTTCCCTTTATCACAGGAGTTTTGAGAGGTTCAAATATCCCTATGGACATGCAACAGTCTTACAGGATCCCATACCATGAGCAATGAGTTTTCTTGCTCATTTGAAACTGCCCTCATCTGAACACAAGATAAAAGAAATCTAAATGAGGGAAACTACAGAAAGCCAGCTCCTCCCTGAATCTCCAAAAATTCTTCTTTCACTGCTTACTGTGGTTTGCTTTTTACACAGGAGGGACTGAAACCTTACATACTCAGAAGTATGTATATGCATGTAAGGTTTCTCTTAAAAATGGACCCTTATAAGCCAAAAGGTTATCAGAAGCTTCTAAGGAATATGTACATTGAATGTCTATAGCCATTGCACAAATGTTTCAAAAAAGACGTTCCCGTACACAACAGCTACTCATTAAAGAGCATTTGCCTACACTAACAGGCAAAATAGCAAAGAAATCATATGGAGAAGTAAATTGCCCCAGGTCTGTCATCAGGTTCATTAGAAACAAAACTTTTTCCCAGCGGTCACATGAAAGAAGTTCCCAAGTAATCATTCACACATAGTGAATGTTTTGCTTCCATCCCATCTTCAAAGCACATCCTGGTGGTCCATTCATGAATATGAGGTAGCCTTTTTCTTCTACCCCCACTTAAAAGTCAGTCCTCCATTTCAACCAATAGTTTCCATGTGAAGATGGGATTTGCCATGGGGAGTGTTAGCAGAAAAATAAAACAAGTTTTGATTTTCCAATAAGATAATATGAAACCACACGGACAATTGTCCCTATGAGATATTAAATGCAGATTGCTTTGATCTCAAGAAATAAGATATTATAATAATTTAATAAAATTCTCTGAAAAAAGAAAATAAATAATAGTAAATGGAAACATACCAAATATTAATATTTTTAATATGGATAGAGACATTCCACATTAATTTTACTTGTGTTCTTTTGAGACAGAACTTTTCTGATCTGAGTTTTAAAAACTATTTTTATCTGAATTATTTATCCTTTCAAACCTTTTATAACCATTCAGAAAATTTTAAAAGCTGAATATCTTATTTTGTGAAGATATCTTTACATATGGCTATCTAAAACTAGGTCCATGACATCAGAATAGAATACCATTCAAGTTTCTTAAAAGCATTGCTGGTCTAAACTAAGATCATTTTCTTGTTCAGTATAAACGATGTAACTACTTCTGACATCAATGCTGCACAAAATATACTTTAGATCACATTACAAAAAAAGGAAAATAGAAAACTGGGTCTTGGTCATGTTAGGGCTCCAACAAAATTTGGTATGAATTCATATAAGGACTGTGCCTTGTACTATGCAAATTTTCCCAAATCTGGCCAATTATAAATTTGTGAAAAGTCATACATTCCTACCTCTCTGAAGCCTCATTTACACTTTGAAAATTCTTACCAGTCTCACAACTAAATGGGATGCTGCCTGATCACAGAATCACAGAACCACTTAATTGGAAAAGACCTCTAAAATCACCAAGCCCAGCACTAACCCAGCAGCACCAAGCTCTTCATTAAACCATGTATTAAACCATGTTCCCAAGTGCCACAGTTGCACATTTTTTGAACACTTTCAGGTTTGGTGATTTCACCACTTTCCTGGGCAGCCTATTCCTATGTCTGGCCACCTTTATGGTAAAGAAATTTTTCTTAATACCCAATATAAGCCTTCTCTGGTCCAACTTGAGGTCACTTCTAGGGGAGAACACTTCTTGTGCTCCATATCCTTTAGCTGCCCATATGCATATAGCAAAGGGTTGGGGCCTCAGATTTCCTACTGCTTTCTAATATACCTACACCTCTTAACAAATCTGCCAGGGTAAAATCAGCAGCTTTTGAGTCTCAATATTTGAGCTGTGTTGTGAGGCTCCACCCCCCTCTAGTGGGAGGTGCACACAGCCAGTGCTCCCTCCCTCTCCCGCTGCCCACCCCACTCTGAAGAATAAAGGGCTGCTCTGCACACCTGCAGCCCCAGCTCTGCTGCAGTGGTTGTGCTTTTGTGGGAACACAGGCATACGTGTTCAATTTACCACATTTTTTTACCACATTCTCCATGTTCCAATTAATTAGTTCTAAGCCACAAGGCTACATTGAAAGAATATTTAAACTGCAAAATTGCCCAGCAGTCCAATATTATGAAGTGCTCACATAAAGTTAATTCATCACTATATGAATATGTGTTTTGCCTAAGGATTGAAATTAAAGATCATAAGACTCCCACTTCATTAAAAATACAGGATGAACAGTGCTTGGACATGAATCAGTTTTGTGTCATGACTGAAGATCACCAGATGCTTTGGAGATGGGCACTGCATGAGGCAGATGAACAAACGACATTGTGACAGAAGTCACTGAATGCTCCTAGAAAACCAGTTGCATCCTGTCTTTGACAGATTTTCTTTAAAATAATATAAATTCTATATTCTCACATTTTGGATGTGTGATTTTGAAATTTTTTTTTTTTGCCTGGAGAATTGCTGAGCTTTTGCAGCAGCCACTAAAATAAATAGGAGCTCTACCCTGAGCATACATGCTGCTACATAGTCTGAAAAATCAGACCTCGGGCATCTCGAATTAACACCCCAAATTAGCTGGCACTTTTCACAATTCCCTGTCTATAAAATGGGAGAAAAATACCACAGGGACATTATGAAGATAAATTCATTAATTTTTGTTAATAAGCAGGATACTATAGAAAAAAAAAAGCACCAGGGAAAAGCCCATTAGGAAATGAATAATTATGTATTCAGTGCAAGGTTTGGATGGTGTGCAGGAAATTGGGCATGGGGACATATCTTAAGTGATGAGAAGAAAAAGGAATACTGCATGGATGATCATTCTGGGAACACAGTCTGCCTTGTGCACTGAGTGAAGCAGGACCCCTGTGAGAGGACATGACTGTGCAATTAATGTCTGCATTAACACAGGCCACTGTAATTTTCTTCTTTCTCTCTTTGTGACTTTACAAAATTTCTTTGCTAAATATATGATGGGATGATGAACATATATTTAGAGTATTAAAGAATACCACTTGGGTATTCAATTCAATACCACTGAAAATGCAAGGATGGCCTTGAATGAACATTAATCCTTTTCTTGCAGCAGTACTGTTTGTTTTGTGGGTGAAATAAAGCATAGGTAATCCTGTATATGACAGGAGTCCAAAAAAATCTCCATATTCCTCAAAAGCTGAGTAAGGTGAGACAAGCTGGCACACAGAAAATGCTGCTGCAGGGATTGAGCACACTTTGTGGAAAACAAAGGTGAAGAAGTCTTTGAAGATGGAATCTGTACAAGCCTTATTTTTGGAAGAATATGCACGTGGTTACTCAGAGATTAGAAAAGCCAACCTCTTCAAAAGTTCTGAAGAGGTGATTTCCAGAACTTTGCAGCCTAAGCATATATGAATTAACTTTCTTCTTTTCCCAAGGAAATTAATAATTATTTCTTAAGTATAATGACATTTTATTTAGAATTTCAAGACATTTTCACAGACTAGGAGTGAACCGGTTCTATTTTCCTTTTAAATATTTCAAAATACTTTTTACATAAATTCTAATGTTGAACTATCTCCCCATGTTTCTGACAGAAGGGGGGGTAAAAGCTTGGATAGCAGACAGAGAGGAGAAAAGGTAGCAAAGTTCAATGTGGCTGAAAGCACCTTTTCAGGGGAAGGTTGTACAGCTCTAAAACTGGGTTACTGCCTGAGCCACCTGCAATAAAATATCACAGAAACTTTCAGATAAGCATAATGAACATCAAACAGATCTGGGGTCTTCCCAATAAATATGACTATTCTGTCAGCATCTCAGTAGCTGATTGTTTTGCAATTTACCTTCTGATTACCTCTGTCTACTAGGTTAACTGATTTTAAACATCTGTCCTCAAGCTGTCAGACAAGTTCGTTCAAAGCTGACCTTAGTCGTTAAAGGGAAATTGAGCTTGGTTTCACTGCAGAGAGGATGTGTTGGCACTGATCTCAGCCACAGGGGCTGAAGGACTTCATCAGCTGCTCCTGCACCAGCTGCAGTGGCTGGCTGGCTTTCTGTAGCTAAGATTAAGAGACAAGGCTAAGATTAGATCACCTTGCCTTCTTGTGAATAAGGGTTAGATTAGGTTTTGAGACATATTGTAATGTTTCTCAGCTGAATAAAAAATTTTAGGTAGAAGAGAGGGTACAAGAGGATCATCATGCAAGTGGGCTCACAGTAGATTTTCAGCCCTAAGTGCTGTGAACAAATGGTTTGAGTGTTTTTTTGATTTTTTTAATTCCTTTTAATTTCTGAAGTAGTGGCCATTGACAGTCCTCACTACACTCTTCCAGATGCAGTGGGGACAAATTTGCTAATCTTAGTAAGTACCTAAACATGAGGAAATTACCTCCTGGTTGTAACAGAAGCCGTTTAAGTGAGTGGAGCTGGTAAAGCACTTCTGAGAGCCCTCCTTGAGGGGAGGGCTCACATGCTTTAGGTGCCTGAAGCAAACAGGAAATCAATCTGGTAAAACGTTCCATGTATATATGCTCTTCTGAAATTGTTCATACCTGAATTTCTCATGGTACTGAAAATGCAACCAGCTTCTTTGCTAACCTAATACATACTTCCTTCTAGAAAAATTATTTGGCATGAATTTTACTTTTTCTTGAGAGGAAACAAATATACTTATATCTACAAATGAATTGTGTGTGTGAATGTGTGTTTGAATATGTGTGTGTGTACACACAGTATGTATAAAAAGCTTAATTTAATCTAGAACTTAATGGTTACTCATTAAGCTTTATAAAGATAATGCTGTAGATGCCAAAGACTGGCCTCTATTGGTGTAATCGTAGCCAAGTGCCTCTGGAAATTTGGACAGCACTAGAATTCATCATAATATATTTAAGGCTGTATAGGCTTGACAAGGTCCGGTTTTAGCTAAAATGTGAAAAGGTTGCAACATGGAATTATAGACATGCTGATTTTTCAACATAAAATAAGTATTTCTGCATTGAGCCTCCTGATTAAGCAAGACAGCACCAAAGTAAATTGCCAAGAAATATGCAGGGGAAGTCATTGTTTCATTTTTAAGTCTATTTCTGTTATTGCTTGATATTTGATAAAATAAGGACTTCTGCTTCATGTGAGGTTCACCCTTTAAACAAGTCCATCTAGCAATTCTCAGCTAAGTGGCTTATTTCCCTTGAATGATCTACATTTCTAATGTGACATGGTGTAAGTGATTTTTTTGTCTTTGTCAGGAAGCCAAATAGTGATGGGCATTGGTACTTGGTCCTAAAATGTTAATTCAGCAGAAAGAAATAAGACAAAACTTTTGCTCTGTGTACTAGGCTGCATAATTAGCTGAGCTGCTGCATTGAGTTAAGGAGCAGCTGACTGTTCCAAGTCACAGGAACAGGCCAAAACCAATGGCTGTGATGAATGATGTGACAAAATAATCTAACTAAACAAAGAGTCTGCTTAGGAAAAATTAGGCTCCAGTGCTATTAATGTTTATTAGGCTCAGATTGGCATCTCCAATCTCAGTAGCAATCACTATTGTGAAGGAAGGAAGGATGGAGGATGAAACTGGGTTCTGTTACTTTGGGGTGAGGAATTGAGTTAGCAATCCTAATGGATACAGTTTCCAGGATGAGAACCCCAAGTCGATGGGAGAAAAGTAAGGAGATGCTTGAGACCCAGTTGTACTTAAAGACATGGTGAGTTACTCTGCCTGAGAGAGACCAGCTTGGCATTACCACACATGAAGAATCAATATTCTCAAAGCACTCTGACACATGTTAAATCAGAATAGGGATGGTGAGGGATGAGAAAATGGGACTCACCATGCATGTGTGAAACAGATGTGGCCTTTGTGTGCTCCCTGTTCTTGTCTGGCACAGCACTTGGAGTGTTAGACTCATTCCTAAAGCGTCACTGGAAGTGAGGTGTGCCAGCCAGGAGAGGTGCAGTGGCACCTATTGCAGAGGAAAAATGGGGTGTTGAAGTTCTAATGGTCAGCCAGGACCACACGTGTGATTGATGTGAATTTTCTTATCAGTCCCTCTAACTGCTCCTTTTGGATCTCTCTTTCAGTGTTATCATTTTCTGTTCCATTTATATCACCTGAAACTTGGTCAGTCACTCTTTTTGTTCTGGGGTTGGTTTCTAGGCGCTCTGAACATTGTGTGGTTGCTTGGAGATAATATTTTATTTCCTACAAGAATTGTCTCATGATTTTATTACTATTCTGAATACTGATAGTCATCAAGCTCTGCATTTATACTTTAAATAATGCAATAGAGTTGATTTTAATGACTTCTATATGTTTCTGAAGAGGGAAAAAAAATTCCTTGATAGGGCATTAATGAAGTTAAAAATTCAGTAGTTGTATTCTAATATCAAAATGTTAATAGTGAATTAATAGTGTTATTCTCAAAAGTATAAAATGAGCAAAAAAAAACCCCTCTATATTACAGTCATTAATTCTCAAACTAAACCAGAAGATACATAAATTCAGAAAATATCTATTTTCTCAAAATTAATATTAGTCCCAAAATCACCGCTTATCCTCCTGCATATCATTTGGTCTTTTACATTTTTCTTCCAGATTATGGGAATAGAAGTTGCCTGTTGAGCTTCCTTGGAGATATTTAGCAACATGAGGCATTTGGAAAAGTTTCTCATCTTAGTGGGTGATTGGTCACTGGAAGAACCAAGCCTGCCAGAGTTCAGGGAGGGTACAGACTGTACTCTTAACTTACATGGTTTAGTTGTAGTTAATTCTGTGAGGAGCAGGGAGTTGAACTTGATGATTCTTATGGATCCCTTCCAACTTCAGATATTCTATGGCCCCATAATTATTATAAATATCCATGAAATCCACATAGATACAATTAATATATAGTCTCTTTCCAGCGCAGACCGTTTCCAAAGCTGCTCATTTATTTTGCAGCTACAGATTCTGACAGATACATATCTTGCTTGGAAAGGAAAAAAAAAATTAAAGACCATCAACTTTCTCACCAGTTTGTAAAATTTTGTTATCATGTTTCTCCTCAAGTATCTAATAAGGATGTCCAGTGTCATGCACTTCTGCAGAAAGTCTTCATTTTTATTTTTATAGCTGCTGGAGCAGGTATAAAGCAAGACAACCTCTTCTCCCAGCCTCTAGCTTTGAAAATTTGATATCCACAGAGCTGCTCAAAAAATACACTCTCTCTTTTGAACTGTATGCTAATGTCTTTCTATCTCTAATTAAAATGATTGCCAAACCAGGCATTTTCTCTGAAGCCCTCTTGTTACAGATCTCCCCGTCCTTTGTCACATTTTTTATGTTTTTACTATATCTTAAACTTTGTTCTATTTTACTAATTTGCAGGATGTCCAAGTTCTTCTCACTTTCAATCATTTGGTATAGTTGTTGAACTTTCTAAATTTATTCTAATTCCAGGATTCTGACAGATATTTTTTCTTCTTAGTTCTTGTTCTCTTTTTAAAGATGGAAAACTTCTGTAACAAGCAACATTTTAAAATATATTTCATCTTTAGTATTTTTTTTTTGGAAATTTCAAGAAGCACCTGTATAATTCTTGTACTTTTATGAGGTCACAGGATATAATTCTGCTGAGACTTTGTTTGTAGTGCTTGCTTTTTGATTACCAGCGCATTAACTCGAATTGTAAGTGATGATGACAGCTGAGTGTTGAAAAGAATTTGGGAGGGAGGATATCCATATATTCTGTCTTGTGGCAGTGAACAGTATGTGTGAGTTCTAATCTCAAAGTTAATAGTTTTCCAAATACTGTTCATTTTTCTAGTAATGTAATAGCTCTTCGTGTCACTTCCTTTGTCCAGTTCTCTACTCCCTTGACCTACAGGGTAAATTTATAGCATTTCAGCATTCCCTTGCTCTCTGAATTTATTAAGATACCTTAAAAACAATAAAAAGAAAATAATTGATTCTGCCTAAAGGCTCATAGGAAAGTTATTACTTTTCATTCCTCTTTTAATCTGCCTCTTTGTTCTTCAAATTTTGTCCTAAAACCAAAGTGACTTCTAGGTAATAAAGTGACTTTCATTTTCTCAGTTACTTTTTCTAGAAAACAATCTCTTGTGTGTGTGTTTTGTTCCTAGTTATTCTTTTGTGTCACCAGTTTACCAATGGGTTTGATTTACAGTCTGTTACCTAGTACATCTACCTGTGTTGCCTGTAAAACCTTCATTTTCTTGACTGGACTATTTGGACCTTTAACTTTTATAGATGAAATTTTTACTGACTTAAAAGTCCACAGTTTATCAGTGCATATTCTCTTAAACTTTTTTTCTTGACAGTGTAATTCCACTCCTGTCTGACTAAGATCTGCCAATACAGTATTAAACTGTAATACTGAGTATACAGTTTAACGCTGACTTTCATTTTTTTACAATAAAGATATAATACATTTCCTGGTCATTTCTTAGTAGTCTCCCAGTATATATGGATTTATATTTTTATCCTCTTTCATCAGTGTATAGAAACTACCTCTAAAATTTAAGTTTTTAACCATGGTCCCAAACAGATAAATATGACTTCTCAAACAATTCCTCAGCCTCTGCTGCTTCCTTATTTCAAATGCCCTGTATGTGGATCCCCAGATAATCCCACAAACATATTTTCTTTTACCTCTTACCATGGAAACTCACTCCCACCCTGGAATGGTGAACAACAACCACCCTCTACTAATTTTCCAGATGAAGTCCCACCTGGAGGGTTTCAGTCTGTCACCTGGGTGAAGAAGCAGAATTGTATAAAGACACTGGTGTTTGGGCAGAACTGGAGGGTATTTCTCCTTGTTGCAGGTCATCCTCCTTATTATTTTCTGGGTTAATTTATTCATATCCTTCTATTCTTTTTTCTTGGGTTTAGAACAGTGCTTTACAACAGTCATGTTTCTTCATACATCTGTGTTGTGATTTCTCTTCTCCAAATCCATGTTCCCACTGAAACCGTATGCTGCTCACTCATTTCCCTCTCCTCCCCTTTGGCAAGAGCTGGAGAGGAGAATGGGTGGCACAAAAGGTGAAAAACGCGGGTTGAGATAAGACCAATTTACTGGAAACAGCAATGAGATCAGAAAATGAACAGTAGCAGCAACAATATTAATGACAAAAGTGTACAAGAGAGAAGTGAGTGATTCACATGCTTTCACAGGATTTCCATCCTGGGAAATGACATGAGGTGATATGGAATAACCTCTGGGTCCCATCCATGTCCCCTCCTGGCTGCTGCAAAAATGAACCCTGTCCTGGAATTGTTACCAACAGCAGTTCTTTTACTGTTTTACAAAATATTGCTCAGATATACCTAAATTGCCTCAACAAGCCATAACTTCTTTATTTTTATTTGCCACTTTTCCTTTTTTTTGCTATGGATGACATCTTTGTTTTAGATTAAAAAAATCCACTTATCTAAAATGGTGAAGCCTTTCACTTTCTAACAAGTTTGGCTCATAATATTTCTGAACTAAATTCAGTTTCTGTAGAATTTCATTCCTTTTTTTCCTCTCCTTTTTGATGTGCAACTGTTCTTGAGATGTAAAATACATTGCAATGTAAACTGCACTGGAATGAGTGTGGTCTCTGTTTTTCCCTTACTGTTATAATATGGGCAGTAGTCTCATTCAGCTCCTAGCAGCCCTTCTGCCTTGCTGGAAACAACGAATTTTTATCTTATTTTCTCGAGGTTCTAAATTTAGAACAGATTAGAAGAGTTCATCTTCCAGATTCATATAGTTTTGCAGTTTTTATTCAGTATTCATAGATTACCAATCTTATTTCCAGTTCCTTCTAATTGATTTTAAACCTCTCAAAGTGATTGCATTGGCAATTTAGTATCAGCTTACTGAAGTTAAGCCAGAGAATTTCTTCTCTAGTGCATTTTTCCCAGGATATCCATTTTAAGGGGTTTCAGGTTGTGCATATTTCTTCAGGTTTCAGTCACAATATATTTGCTCAACTTGTGTGAAGTCAAAGATGCTCATTTTCATATGGTACAGACAGCATTTTTCATATTGTAGAGAAAGTAGAGGCTATCAAAACAGCCTGTTTTATTCATTACACTCCCCATGATTTTGTTTACAGCTTAGCAAAAAATCAGAGAGAGAAGGACTAGGAGAGCACAAAAGAGAGAACACAGATTGTTTATAAACTGCAAGATATACAAATCTTGGTAAATGCAGATCTAGTTTGACCAAAATAGAAAAAATATTATTTTGCACAAATTTCATAAATTACCTGGAGATGGGTGTGTACACTAAATATTATGAAATCACTTGATATCATCTGAGAAGTACCTGCAACTGTCTCAACCAAACTCCATATTTTCCAGGCTGGGTACTTAATTTTTCAGTCAATACAGTATTTTCTGCCTCTTTTATTCTTTTTGCACCAATGGAAAGTATTTCTCTTTTCTTGAACCCCACAGCCCGAGGTAAAATTCATCTGGCTGAATGAAGAGCTGTTTGACTGTATTACTAAACTTCTTAAAAAGCTGGTACAGTAAACAAGGATTTCTAGGAGATGATTCTTCTTTTCTTCATGAAAAGGAAATGAGCCGGGTGAATGATGATTGAAGCAGCCCATATATCTCTGTTAATTTTAGAGAAAGTCTAGGATACAAGAAGAATCCCACATATGTCCAGTTATACACACACTAAATTATATTCACTACTGCCCAATGTGCATGTTCTTGAAATTGAAAAGGATCACTGCAATCACATAATCTGATTTCCTGAATAACCAGGACCTGATGATTTACATTGCAATCTTTTCATTGAGCCAAATAAGTTGTGACCCAATGAAAAAGTCAGTTTTTCCTTGTCTGCTTTCTTCTTATGGAATGAAACTCTTAGACCATCTTAACTTTAAAGTTAAAATGTAATTTTAAAAAGGTATTTACTAGAGTCTGGAGCATTTCCACAACACAATTAGTAAGTTTGTTTTCAGCCCCTTGCCCACAAATATGTTTTGCCTACTTACTTTACAGCCCTGTTTGTAAAACAATACACCCTGATACACAATGCCTTGAAAATCACTTCATATTTCCAAACTTATGGTGAAAGTAAGATGGTTTGGGGTTTAGAGTCACTTTATTTTGGTATTTTATGTGCGTTTCATTATATCATGAAACTGCTTTTGTTTTGTCTTTTTATTGCAGTGCTAAATTTGGCTGTAGATTTTAATAACTGTGTAGTGCTTTGAGACCATGCTGAAAGGTATTTTATAATTTTATTCTGTTATTACTCTGCCCAAAGGCTCACCTCATTTTCAGCAAAGGCCACTAATTTTTTGTGGAATCATCACTTTTCCCCTCCATTCATTCATCCTTCCTTTTCCCCAGACTTTTCTTTCTCATTGAGAAGAACAGCTATTTCTAAAGCATGGCTCTATCTGGTAGGATTATTCTACATTGTAATTTGCCTGATGCCACCATCCTCAGGAGCAAAAGGTACCAGGAATCACATCAGGTGTCCCCTGACACTTAGAAAGAGGAGTATAAGAGACATATGAAGGACCACAGCTGGGAATTTATATTGGTTCAGAGGAACCCAAAATAAATATCCAGAATTTGAAAATTTTCATTTCTGCTTTCATAACTCTCCCAACTACTAATGCTAGATTTGAGGAGATGGGAGAGAGTTTGATCTAGCAGTGAGGGAATAATTTCTTATGTGTCATTAGTGTTAAGGGAAGGAAAATCTCAATGAACCACAAATCTCTTAAATTTTCCTGGGAGAGGAGACCTTTTCAACCCTCGCTTTGAGGCTTTCAACCAAACTCTTAATGTTCACCTCTGGGCCTATAAATTGTGAGCTCTTCTGTGGTGACTGAAGACACATCTTTTTAGAGTGAAAATGAAACTTGCACAAACAGAGGCCTGTTTTGGCCTGGACAGCATGAGGCATATATGGCTCCATGGTACCATTCTGGATTTGTGTCACTGTCAGCCTTGCTGAGGGCATGCTGTCCCATCACCAAGATCATCAAGGAAGACATTGACCAGGGCTGAACCCCGCACTGCTCCCTGGCCTACACCACTGGTTACTGGCCTCTGACTATTTGCCAAACCCCTTTGGGTTTGGCAACTCAGGCATTTTCAACCCACATCACCCATTATCCAGCCACCCTGTGGCTTCATCAGCCTCCCTGTGAGAATGGCATGGGAGACAGTATTAAAAGCCTTTCTGAAGGCAAGGTAAAGAACATCCAGTCTTCGTCTAAGTCTCTGAGGGAAGGAAATCCATCACATACGCTGGTTTATGGTATACAATAAAAAAAAAAAAAAAAAAAAGGATACATAAATTATCCTTTACTGCTGCCAATAGTAGAATAGTCCTTCTCTTCCTTTTTTACAGAAGGGAGGATAAAAGTAGACCCTTCCATGGTAGGATATTTATAGATTGCAAGTGGGACACTTAGATTGGATTGCTTCTACAGTTCTACAGCTGCTTTTCTTTCCACAATATCTACAGAGACACCCCAGAACACAGTTATATATTTGGACCTCAGCTAATTTCCTAAAGCTAGATTAGCTGAAATCAGGCTACAATTTAAAGTGCATTTTTCACCACTGCATACCTTAGCATTTTGCTGCCTCAGTGTGTTTGAGTAGAACTGCTTAACATAATTGCTAATCATTTGGCTAGGATGCTGAGTACTGAGATGGTAATATTTGCAGATGATGCATTTACTTAAATGACCAGGGCTGAATTATCTGTCACTACCCTTTCTTGAAACAAAATATGAATTACGTAGAATGCTGATCTGACTTGGCATTTCCTGTACAGCATGCTCCCTGCCAGTTGCCTACACTGAGCCTTTATCACTCTTGACTAAAATCCATAAAACCCACCAGAACAGCAGCAGGAAACTCTCCAGTGGGTTTCACACATTGCTCTCTTTTATGGAATCAAAGTCCTGCTGAAAAGGAGACAGAAGTCTGGGGTAATTTGGGGCATTTAGGGGTTGAGAAAAGAATACAGACATACTACAGCTGACTTCTGCTCAAAACATTTGGAATTTTTTCAGAGGAAACTTTTCAAAAGTTTCCTGATCTTTGTTGGAACATTGTTCTACAGCAAAATCCCTTAGCTGCCCTCTCTCAGCCAAGACAGTTTTATTCCCGGTTTTCACACATTTTGCTCTGGGTTCCTGGCTCAGAGACAGAAAGGAAAAGAGGCTCAACCACTAAATTTTTTCCAAGGAAGAAAGATGACAATATTATCTTGCAGCATCTCAAAACCTGTGCTCACAGTGCCAGCCAGAAAACAGAACAGAAAAGGCACACAGACACTACTCAGTTTTGAAAAAGATTATTTGTTTTCTTTTTTCCTAAATACTTGAGTTTATGAAGGTACTCTTATTTTATCCGCATAAATTGTCAACAAACAAAATTAGCTGGCAAGTCAAGAGCTATGCAAACACTGGACAATTTTTTCTTTGCTCCAACTCCAAAACACAGTGGGATGAGAATACTTTTTACTTTCCACAGCCTAAAGACAGGTCTATATTTGGCATGGATCAAGCATGGAGCGACTTTAATAACAACACAAGACATAGTACTATAACCCAGGTTCATAAGCTTCTTTTTCGTTGCTTCAACAAAACCACCACTTAAATCAAACTCTCCTTAAGAAATGCTGATCTGCAGAATATAACCAGATGGGTCTCCTGCCTTCTGAAGAAAGGGGGAAATGAGAGAGCCTCATGTTTAACGGCATATGAAAGAAGAAATACAATGTGTAAACTTTCCACTGACGGATATAATAGTGTTCTCACTTTTAAAGAAAAACAGTACTTCCTAGCAGGAGGCCTGCAAGAAATTTAACAATTACTCAAGATTTAGTTGTACACCATGGCATTTTCAAACATGTGCAAAGTCTGTTATTTTTTGTAATTAAATAATTTAAATAATAAATAATGTAATTAAAATATATTTGAACTCTGCAATCCCTAGGGCTTGAACTGTGTGCAGGGAAGTGATGCATATTCAATGTGAAGTTTAATGAGTAAGAAAATGCAGAATCCTGGAAATCTGGTAATATACAATATAGTTATGGCACTCTCCCCCTTCTCCCCCATTCCTTTTCAGAGCAAAAGAGGGCCCAATTTACCAAATCAGGCTTTAAATCATTCACAACTCTCTTTTCCTAAGAAGGAAATATTGTTAGTGTTTAGGATTTTTTTAGCACACCATGTGGTTACCCAAATGTTTCCCTACAATAGTCCCAGTGAAAAGTGATAGGAAATTGACTCTGTAACCCTGTAAAAGCAATGTTTACTTTACCATCATCAGAATTTTACAGACTGTAGGAAATCGTTACTTGTCTCTTCATTTCAAGGTTGACCCTGATTAAAAACTCCTGCTGAGATTTTCAGACGAGACTAATACTGTCAGAGCTTTGCTTTTAGGGATCATCACTGGTTTTGATTTCCTAAGGGTGGTTGATTTTTAAGGAGTGTTTTCTCAATATCACTCTCTATAAAGCCCTGCAACAAAAACTGAGGGTCCCCAGTCCCTCCACCTAACTCACTGAAGATGCTCAGTTTTGATGTTCAGTTTTCTTGATGCTGCCTGTCAGATAAATACAGTTTTCTCTCTGTGGTTTAGGCTGCTGATTGCATGCAGAAGGACTTGGCTCCTCCAGCATGTTTTTCCCTATGGCTGGATCAGGCACAGAGTACAATGCAGTTACCTCTGCCTTTGGGCAAGGGGCAGGGCTGGAGCCTGGAGGTGCTAGGACACCAAGGACTTCCAGTGCTTAAGCAGGGGTGCTGCAAGGGGTATTGCTCCCAGGTACCAGGGTTTGCTGCTTTGCAAAAGGACAGCAGGAGCCTTACTGCCACGTAAGGATGGCAAACCTCATGTGAGCCCGAGCAGTCAGCCTGAATCAGGGCTGCCCTCACCCCCGGCATGGGCACTACCCATGAGAAAACGTCAACCTAACCAGGCTCTGATACTCTGCACACTTTTGTGGTCTACAAAGGTTTATGCTCATGCCACTGACTGTTCTGATTTCATAGACATTCAATATTTAACATTTTCATTGAGTTTTCTTTGTGTGTCTGTGTGTGTGTGGCTTTTGCCCCCTTTCAAGCCCCAGTTCTTGCAGAGGAGAAGCTGAGTTTCTCCTGGAAACTGTCTGCCAGGATGATTGACGAAAATTTAAAGCGCAGGATTGTAAAGATTCAAAAACCAGATGAATAAATAAAATTTTAAAAATCTCCTTACATTTTTATTGTTGTCTTAGCAGATGGTTGTAAGGCCTGTCTAATGGTTTCAGGAGGCCTGAGTCGGGGGTTTGAAATCATTAGCAATATTGATGCCTTTAAGAAGCGAATGTTTAATGTTGCCTTTCTTGTGGCTGGGCACATTACTGTTCAGCCTGCTACTTTGATTATAGACAAAAGAGCCTTTGTTTCAAGTGCTAAAGTTCAAGTGCTGAAGTTGGTGCTGAAGACCCAGGAAAATATCCTGACATGAATATGGTGTACATATGTGTATGTGGCCACTTTCAATTATATTTAGCTATTATCAGTATTTACATACCAGAGTAATTCAAGGTTTGAAATACGTGATTGTGGAGCAGCCAAGGGATAGCTCCCCTGAGTGTTTTAAAGATTCCAGCAATGGGAATAGGCTGCGTGCACATGTCCTTTTCCATCTCTGTCATGTCAAAAATTTCAAAATTATAAACTTAAGAGGTTCTTAAAAAATTAAAGTAGTGACTCGTTTAAAGTTCTTGTGATTGTTCAGAGTAAGGTGGATTCTGTGTCTGTTTTCAGTTTTGAACGTGCCACAGAAAAGTACTTCTACCTCTAACACTTTCCACTGAGCTCACTGGAAACTTTGTCTCCCTACACTAGAGCAGGGCATGTGATTGTTTGCTAGAGTATATACATAAGAGTGGGACACCTTCACTAAATATTTCCTTCAATATAGTATTGACTTCAAAGTTTTAATGTATTTATGAAAACTAATAATACAGTACCCAGCTGCAGATGGCAGAAGGACATTTTCACCGTTCAGTGAAATGCAGCCACTTCTGTTCCACAGCGCTGTTTGCTGTGCTGAGGACAGGGAAGGATTTCCAAGTGGTCAGAAGGTGGCAGCATATCTCTGTTTCATTTCTCTTGCGGTCCCCTCAACCTCAGAAAGAGAGAAAAGAAGAAAGGAAAAAGTAAAGTTTTAAATTAACCCAATGAAGAAAAATGGTATCTCAACTTTAATGCCACAGGTAGCTATGAAAGGATTGTCTCTCACCTCTGCTGATCACATTGCACTAATTCAATAGCAGGTCCCTCACCAAATGCTTTAAAAATTCAGCAGAAAAGGGGAAGCATCCCCAGTGTGAGTGGCAGCCTGGGAAGTGGCCAGAGAGTGTCTGGCCTCAGTTAATGTGCAGCCAAGGGCAGAAGTGGCCTCGGCTCTCACACCAAACTCACCAGCATTGTATCTTCACTCACACTGGACAAACACAATTATACATAAGCCCGATGCATCTGTAGCTGAGTCCAGGAGTTGGGTAATGCAGCTGTCATCCTTTCCAGGACCAGAACCCGTTTGCCTTTCCATCCCCTCTGGGAACAATGCCTGGACAGATGTAGAGGGAGGGCTTCTTTTATACAATGGGAAAAGTTGCTCCCTTTTTCTGTGAACTGTGTTCAGGGTAGTCTGCAGGAGGATCACAATGGATCCCCCTCAGATGGGGACCCTTCCCTCTGCAAAGCAGTCCCCAGGCAGTGTCCAAGACACGTTAAGAGTCAGGAATGGGAGCAGATGCCCAAGGCAGCCCATCATGCTTGCTGGACAGATGCCTGCAGCCTTCCCATCTTCCCTAAGAAGGCAGAGACTTACAGGATTTGAAATCCTACATTTCTGTGAATCCTGATGAATGTGTCTACAGAGGCACTCCCAAACAATCCCAGTTCATGAGAGGGGCTAACAAAGAGGAATTTTTGATGTCTCTGTCCATGTCCTGCCTCTTCCTGGTTTTGCTGCATTGTCCTTTTTAGTAAACTCATTTTTTCACATGAGATCTGTGCATACTAACAGATTGCAACTGCTCCAGTCTATGAGCCACTGACACAGAAGGTGCACTGTTAAAAAGGAAAAGAATTTGAAGGGGAAGGAGGGAACTGCTTAATAACAGCACTAAAAAGGTCATAATTAATGATTTAGCTGTAAAGGTGAGAAGCTGAAGCCCAACATTTACTAAATAGCGTATTGTTAAAAAGGGAAACTCCATCTGTGTTAATATTTTTAAGCAGGTGAGGGGGAGCTTACCAAAGAAGGGAAGCTTTCTTTCTCTGGGTTGTTCTTAGGGGTCAAAACACATTTTAAATGAACTTATTTCCACAAGTGCAAGACAGCCAGCTTTGTTTGTTCAAGGACTGTCTCTGATTGTTTAACTTAGTTCCTCTGGAAATAAACCAAAGCACTAGTTCTGATTCATGGACACCTAAATCCAAAGAGTGGCACGAGACTCTCACCTGACCACAACATAAGCCACTCTCTTTTACTATATCAAATCCAGTGATGTGGGTGGTCAATTTAAGATACATCTCTTATAAAAATAACAAGGTTTTTTGACTTAAGGACTGCATTGGAGGTAGTGGTTAGTTATCAGCACAGTAAAACATCGTACCTAATGTCCAGGTTGGATATTCCTAACTGATGCAGGAAAGGAAGAAGCTAAAGAGTCACAAGGGCAGTTAATAAGTTAATACACTCACAGAGACTTGGTGGAAAAGTTATCAGATATCTAGAATCAGAAATGGAAAATTTTATCCATCTGTCCATGAAGATTTGCATTTCACCATGCAGTTCACAGTTTTCTTGCATCTGCAGTTTGCATCCACCAGCAAGAAATTCTCAAGTTCTCAATTTGTCAGTATTCAGAACTTTGCTTCAGATAACAATATATTTCACTGAACAATGTTAAAGAAATAAATCATAATGTACAGATCAAGATGATAGTTGTCTTTTTCTTGACCAGCTTCCCATGTTAAGGAGTCTCCAGCTCCCTACTCGATTTCCAGTGGATACGATTGAGCTCAGCTCTAGTGCTGTCACTGAAGTTATGTTACATGGCTCTCCATTCACATAACTAAAAGCAGAAGCTGGCTTTAAAGTCTTTTAATTCAATTTAATTACAATGTTAATTTTTATGATGGCTATTTTAATTTACTGTGAGTATAATTAAAATATTATATACTTTGTAGAAATTATTATAAAAATTATTTTTCCTCCTTCCTAGAAGAGGGAGAGAGTTCAGAAAGACTATTTCTAGCAGATCTGTTTCAAGACATCATCTCAGTTGAAATGAAGGATAACACACAAAAGGCCCAACCACTGGCATGAAAAGAAAAAGAGGAAAATAATGAGACATGCAGTTCTTAGTAAAGGCTTCAAAGGGTGATGCTGTTTGGTGGAGCTATGCCAGATTAGTATTACAAAATCCTTCAGGATAATTTACAGGAAGTTCATTTTTTAGGAAGGGGATGTCACTAGTAGAAACAGTGCCAGTATTTTTAAAAAAGGTGGTTTTGGAAAGGAGGTTGGAATCTAATCATTCAGAACCTCGAGGTAAGAAGAATAAAGGAAAGAGATTTGGAATAGTTTTGTGCCAAACTAGTCAACAGATGGCTCAGGACCAGGACTCAGCCTGTAAGGACATTTTCCTGCACTGGCCAGTCAGCTATGGGCCTGTTTCTATACCATATTGAAGGAGGGAGTTGGTCTGGTCAACAGGAGCAGCCCTGTAGCAAGATGTCTACATCTGTTTGGCCTCATAACACCTGTCTGGGAATAAAAATAGCTTTTAGAATATGAAAATTGTCCATCCATGCTTTAGAAGATGAAAGAAATTCCAAACAGATGTGGGGGGCAGACTCTGTGAGACATTAGTCCACCTCCAGCAACTAAAACTGAAACTGATATGAACTATGTCCCTCTGGAGGTTAAATCTGAGGTAAGAATAAGGACCACTTCTTTCCTAGTGTCTTTTTTCCCAAACTATTTTATAAAGCTAAAGGATGCTGATTTCCCTTGCCTTATAACTATGACATGAAAGCATTTTCATTCGCTCCCTGATTTCTAAAATGGTAGCAACCTGAGCTGATTTTTACTATTATTTATAGATTTAGTCATACTTAAATATTTGCTTTCTAAGTTTGACTAAACTCTTGGTTAAATTAAAAAACAACAACAAAAACTTGCCATGATTTTTACAAGTTACAAGGAGTGTACTATCATATTCATTGCTCTATAGAGAGAGTAATATGAACACAACAAAGTACAAGACTAAGTTCCAGTTAGAGATGGCAAAAAGATATTATACTTCATGCTGGTAGAAACAACATGTAGGTCAGTCTCCTCTTTTTGTATCACGTTGTCTTAACACATGCATGGCTGCACTGACTTCAGTCACAGTTTTCCTTATGTAGACTTGTGCCAGAGAATAACTGCAGTTAAAGTTCTGATGGCCTATTGGAAGTTCAACATATGCTTACCTGGAATGGGGAAAGCAATAAGAAATCCCAATTACCTCTTTCAAGATATGGCACTTGAGCTACAGCCCCACACTGTACTAACTGGCAGAAGGCAGAGTGATTTTGAAAAAAGATAGGGAGGATTCTGTTTCCTACCTTGGTTCATCCTGACCTGAATGCACCCACCTTCAAAACACCATAAGGACCATTTTTTCTGAAGTATATTTGCTGGAGAAGAGAGACCATCTGAAAAAAAAAAAGGTTAGAAATAATTTTGCCCTTGCTTTTCAGCTACTGGGTTTTCTATCTCAGAATTAATTTCTTTAGAAGTGAAACACTGGTGATACAGGTAGGCTGTAAAGATGAGGAAAACCATGTGAAACTAAGAATGTCATAGTATGTCAGATCAAAGGTCCATCCCATCTAATATCTTCTAAAGAAACTGAAAAAAAGACAAAATTAATCACAATACTTTTGTGAAACACATTCCCCAGTCTCTACTGATTCATGGCTCAAGAGCTCCTTTGCATGTGATCTTTGCATTTAGATGAAAACAAAGCTGTGCAGCTTGCATGGAGGGAGAGGGCAGGCATTTAGGGGAAAGGATGGTTGAGAACACAGTAGAGGAGTTAGCAAGATGAGAGAGGAGGCATCTTCCATGGTTTTAATGAAATGGGGACACTGACTTCAACCACAGGGAAAATGTACCTGTGATCTACTGATTTTTTTTTCTTACCAATAGCATTCTGTAGCTCTTGTCATATAAACTCTCATTAAATCTGTGAGACAAACTACAGGGTAGAGTATTACCCCCTTGCTGCACCAGACTCAATAGCTCTCCTAAAAAATCTGAACTTTTTCTGAGTCCATGGATGATGTAGCTTGGACTTTTTCTGATGTCCATTTGAGGTGATCTGAGCTACAGTGAAAACCTTTTAAATGAGTTCCTTTATATACCTACTATTTGCTAGTAGGAGCAATATGTAGGGTAGGGAAGGACTGGTGGTGAAAAGAATGTTTTATTTCACAGTAAAAAGGAAATATTTTAAGAGTACTTTCTATGGCAGTAAAGCAGGGACTATATAAACATGACAACCATATTTATAATGAGTGCACTTTGATCTGTAAACAATCCTTAAAAATTAAATAGGGATATTGGTTTTAATGGTTCTTTTGCTGGCCCTGACCTACAGGTGTGCACAAAGAGAGCATGTTTCCTACTTCAGTCAATTGACTTCCCCTGATTTACAACATTTTCACTCCCTGCTCCATGTGCTCCAGAGGTTTGAGTTCCATTTTTCTATTCGGACCTGACCTGGATTCATTTTATTCCCCAGCTACTCCAGGCAGCAAGATAAGAATTACTTTCACACATGACTCTTTGTTTGCATAACACTTGCTTCCACTTAGTAAGAAATACATGACTATTTCAAGTTACATTTCCTTTGAAAAACAATGGTTTAATTTGAGCCGTGAAATGTTCCTTTACACTTCTTTTTTTTTTTTCCCAACCTTTTTCAATATGAAGCTTCAATTAAAATCTAAAAGGCTGACTCAAGTTTTATACTCAGCTTTGTTTGTGTACTTGGGCTTTCTTCTGAAGTTTGTACTAAATGGACATTTTAGAGGCACATTTCATTCAAAATTCAATAGCTCTGTGAGAGAGCCATGCACCATTTCTGGGTGCTATCATTCCCACAGGGACATTCCAGGTGTGAGTGTCATGGTTTGAGCCTGGCACAGAGCCAGTGCCCCCATGAAAATGCCTCACCCTGGTGTCTGCTGTGAGATGTGACCAGGAATAAGCAAAACAGGCTCCAACTTAAACATAAATAACACTTTATTACCTAAAACTACAGGGAAAAAATAGGAAAGACTATAAGGAAAAGAAAAAAAAATTGAAAACCTTACAAAAACCACTTTTCCTCCTCCCCACTCCCTGACTTTCCCAATCCAATACATTCTCTCAAAAATACCAACTGCCCAGCCCGGCACGACACTTTAGTATACTCAAACTGCAGTTCATGAAGAGGAACGGAGTCCTTCTTGTTCCATAGGCTTCTGGAAACACACTGAAATCCCGGATGCTTCCTTGTCACTTCGGCACCGCCCAGAAAGTCCATTTGCCGCTTGTGACATGTTCCTTCCATGCTCAGTGCTCTCACCACCGAGACATGGATCAGAGCTGCTTTTAGGGTGGTCTTTCAAGGATGCCTTGTCTCACTCCAAAAAGGCACAGTCTCTGCTTTTGGGACAACTGTCCCCCCCATATATTTCCAACCCCCTGGGGCCGGGGGGTCCTCACGAATGAACCCTCCTGGTTTTGAGGCACTGCCTCCCCCTAAATGCAGTCTGTGTCACAGGAACAACTGAGTCCATGGCTACAAGAAAACGTCCAGCCAAAAGGCCACTCCAAATCATCTCTCCCCATCCAATCATCTCCACAAACTCCGGGCCAAAGTTCTTATCTCATATCATCTCTCATCTCCCTTCTTATTCAGCTTCGAGGAGGATTAGCATTTTCGCAAGGCCCCAATCATGTAAGAAAGGGTTAAAAGTTTTCAGTCTCTGTCTGTCGGTCGGCTCCCACGCACGCTGCCCACACGCTGCCGCTGCGGCCGGGCAGTCTTCCTCCCCCTTCTCGCTGGCTGCTCTCCTGGGGGGGGAGGGGGGGGGGGGGGGGGCTGGCTGCCCGATGTCTCTTGGGGCTCCCCCACCCTTCCATCCTCGAAGCCCCCTCAACACCATCTCTGTCCAGGCCTTACCGCATGGCTGGCCCCTCCCCCGCCCAGCAGCAGCGGGCCGGACGGGGGAGAGATCTGAACTCCTCGTCCCACGAGGTCCAAAGAGGAAATGCCAGGGCAGTGCCCTGCTTTTAACCCCTGTGTATTCTCGGAGGTGTGTCCAAACCCCACTGGCTACACCAGACGCCAGTCTCAAACCCAAAACCTTCATTGGTTTGACCACAGCTTCCCAAAATTCCCAACTTCTTCCTGGTCAAACCATGACACTCCACCCTTCACCTCCGAGAATACACTTTCTAAAATTATCAACAGAATTACAAAACACTTCTACACAATAATACCTCAGATTCACTATGACTATCTATCTACCTTAACTTAGTACATGCTTTCCTTATTCTTCTTGGTCTCATCTCACAGCTTTACCTCATCATTCTCCCGTGATTCGATTTCCCGGTCCAGGGAACCAAAAAATGTCATGGTTTGAGCCTGGCACAGAGCCAGTGCCCCCATGAAAATGCCTCACCCTGGTGTCTGCTGTGAGATGTGACCAGGAATAAGCAAAACAGGCTCCAACTTAAACATAAATAACACTTTATTACCTAAAACTACAGGGAAAAAATAGGAAAGACTATAAGGAAAAGAAAAAAAAATTGAAAACCTTACAAAAACCACTTTTCCTCCTCCCCACTCCCTGACTTTCCCAATCCAATACATTCTCTCAAAAATACCAACTGCCCAGCCCGGCACGACACTTTAGTATACTCAAACTGCAGTTCATGAAGAGGAACGGAGTCCTTCTTGTTCCATAGGCTTCTGGAAACACACTGAAATCCCGGATGCTTCCTTGTCACTTCGGCACCGCCCAGAAAGTCCATTTGCCGCTTGTGACATGTTCCTTCCATGCTCAGTGCTCTCACCACCGAGACATGGATCAGAGCTGCTTTTAGGGTGGTCTTTCAAGGATGCCTTGTCTCACTCCAAAAAGGCACAGTCTCTGCTTTTGGGACAACTGTCCCCCCCATATATTTCCAACCCCCTGGGGCCGGGGGGTCCTCACAAATGAACCCTCCTGGTTTTGAGGCACTGCCTCCCCCTAAATGCAGTCTGTGTCACAGGAACAACTGAGTCCATGGCTACAAGAAAACGTCCAGCCAAAAGGCCACTCCAAATCATCTCTCCCCATCCAATCATCTCCACAAACTCCGGGCCAAAGTTCTTATCTCATATCATCTCTCATCTCCCTTCTTATTCAGCTTCGAGGAGGATTAGCATTTTCGCAAGGCCCCAATCATGTAAGAAAGGGTTAAAAGTTTTCAGTCTCTGTCTGTCGGTCGGCTCCCACGCACGCTGCCCACACGCTGCCGCTGCGGCCGGGCAGTCTTCCTCCCCCTTCTCGCTGGCTGCTCTCCTGGGGGGGGAGGGGGGGGGGGGGGGGCTGGCTGCCCGATGTCTCTTGGGGCTCCCCCACCCTTCCATCCTCGAAGCCCCCTCAACACCATCTCTGTCCAGGCCTTACCGCATGGCTGGCCCCTCCCCCGCCCAGCAGCAGCGGGCCGGACGGGGGAGAGATCTGAACTCCTCGTCCCACGAGGTCCAAAGAGGAAATGCCAGGGCAGTGCCCTGCTTTTAACCCCTGTGTATTCTCGGAGGTGTGTCCAAACCCCACTGGCTACACCAGACGCCAGTCTCAAACCCAAAACCTTCATTGGTTTGACCACAGCTTCCCAAAATTCCCAACTTCTTCCTGGTCAAACCATGACAGTGAGTTACTGTGCTTTGAATGAGTAGGAGGAAAGAAGGTGGTAAACATGGCCCATCCCTGACAGTAGAAACACCCTGATAAGGAAGCTGTGATGAAACTTGTGACATCTACTTTACTCTTCTGAGAAGGGACTCTGGGGCAATGAGGAATTGAGTAGATACTGATAATTCTGTTTGTCTATGCAATCACAGAGAATAAAAGATTATGGGAAAGTGAAGGGGATCCACCTTATCAGGTATGTCCACAATGCATCCCAGGCAAAACAAGCAACTTTCTGTGGCTCCTCACTTTGGTTAAATGCTGTTAATGTTACATTTTTAGCTCCTTAAAGAAGAATTCATGGCAAATCCCACAAGAGAAACCTGGCAAAATGTGGTTCATTATGGCCCACATTTCTCCAGAAGGAAGCATGAGAATGTTCTTGTTAAAAAAATCCAGGTTAAGGAGTTACACTGCAGCGCCACAGCCAGCAACCTCAAGCAAAGCTGTTGACAGCCCATTGTTCTGCAGGAGGTCCCGTCTCTTAATTTGAAATCCAAATACAAGAACACCAAAATCCAATGTGATGACTTTGGTATATAAGTTACATTTAACCAGGTTGTTCCATGATTAGCTATTGTGAAGGTAAGGAGCTCAGCATAGATGCCATGCTTTCCACAATGATTTTATGCCCTCTGCTGATGAATCACACATGAACACAGGTATGGTACTATTGGGGCAGTAGGAAGTGAAAGCCACTTCAGTCACAGCTGCACCACATCGTTGGATGCAGTGTCTGTGTCTGTGTGCAGTGCTCCTCCTGGGTCCTGTTCCTGCTGGCACTGACATTTCATACAGCCTATGTCCTGCACCTACATGTTTCCCTTGTCTGAGGGGTCCAACACACTCTTTAAATACAAGGTCTCAACAGGACATGGCTGAGCATAAAACCACCTGCAGCCCAAGGTTCTTCACTCCTTAGACTGAAAGAGAAGATGAGCCTGATATCAGCTATAATCTCGCTAATGCATGTTAACAGTTGGAACTGGCCATTTTTCTGTAAATGAGATTGCTTTTATGTGACACACAACTTGTTTGTTTGGCTTGCCATGTGTGACACAAGCTCATTGAAGAGGACTGAGTGAATATGGCACTTGAAAACTTGTAAGGAATAACAGACTAAAAAAGCTTTCAGTGCGGCAGCAGTAGAATCAAGAAATATATAAAGATTCCTTCTGTATAAAGTTGAAGAAAAAAGATGGCAGATGTCTCATTTTTACTTTTTGTAAGAAATATTTCAGGAGCTGAAAACAGAATCACAACCATGGAAATCCTCAATGAAACTTTTTCTGTGAGTAACAGGGATTATTTATAATGCTACTCTTTTAAATGAAAAAGCATGTTTCAGCAAGTCTTTTTAATTATTAAGAAGTAATTTTTTGTTAAATTTATCTTTGTTGTGTATTTGTCCATGCACACAGGATTTTTTCCTGGCATGAACATAGAACATTTTGTATAGACCTGGTCTGCCTTCCCATCAGTACAGACATGGCTGTAGGTGGTTTCCTTCTAAAAAAAGTTAAAATGGTACAAGTGCTATAGTGGACTGTTACCCTAGGATGGAGACACTTTTATCTTGATTTCATTAAGGCAGTCCAAATTTTTGCATTAGATAAGACCATGGCATGTGCAGTAAAAATGAGATGCTGATCTTAATCAATCCATTAAGGACAGCCTGTTCTTGCCTTTGATTACTTAATTGTATTTTACTATAGAAGAATCTCTTCTGCCAAAGTCAAGACCAATGTTCATGATAGAAAGAACAAATATCTGTAAGCTACCAACTGTACCTTGAGGGACGTCCTAGAACCAGAAAGGAAAGTATGAGGAAAACAGGAAGGAATTTATTTTGTCACTTATCATAAACATCAGAAGAAAAAGAACTTAAAACCCCTGAAACCTAAAACAGTAACTATAGTCATGCTTTTGGCTAATTCAGGTTGCTTACTCTTCATTTCAATTTTAATGACTCACTAAGGTGTGTGACTACAGCTGGCTATTATCCTTTTAATCATGACGTTTCCAAGAAAATACTTGAATTTAGCACTCTCATAATGTAAACATAAGATTTTTGTTACCTTTTTCACTGTTTTATCTAGGTGAATATATATATTTGCATTCAGTATCAGCATGCTCACGACATAGCTTTGCCACCATTTCTCAGAGGGATGCTATTTGTTTCCCTGTAGGAACACATACATTTAAAATAGACACCTTGAAACACAATCACCAAGCGTTGCAAGTTTATTCAGCTCCCAGAAAGAAATTCTGGAGAAAAATTGGACAAAAAACACTTAATCCAATGCATGCAGAATTGGTTGTCTTACAATGTGAATACAAACACTCAGAGTACTAGAGCCAACTCATAGATGAGATGGAATTGGGTGAAGGGAAATGGAAGGGGGGGAAAGAGAGATTAAGAGAGAAAGAGAGAGAAAGAAGAAATAGAAAATCTCAGTCTCCAGCCATCAAAAGGTGTTCCTTTGTGTTTTGTTCAACAATTGCTTGATAGAAAGGAATATTTATCTGTTTTATCTGGAACTGTCATTGCATGAAATACACAAACAGGGTACTCCTAGAAGAAACTGAGATGTGGACTTTTGAATCCTGTCAAACAGAAAAGAATGAATGTGGGCCTCCCATGACCCAGTCAAATGCTCTGTAGCTACCACCTTGATGTACAATGAGTTTGCACAAACAGTCTCCTTCTGTGGTCCCTCTGTGATCTGTCATGAGTTTTTTCTATATGGAAGGACTTCTGTCCAAATGCTTTTGGTGTGGCTTTAGAGCACAGGCTTGTTTGGCCGCTTTAGAGGCCTTGGCAGAGGAAGACTGCCCTCCAAATCCTCTTCAGTTTTTGCTGTGAGATAGAGCCCACGTAAACTGTAGTTCTTGTTATGGACACTGCTTTGGTTTTTGGGAGCCTTCAGCAAGGGAAATGTTGTGACATCTTCACAGCTGGAGGCAACTCCATTAGCATTTTCAACCCTTTTTCAATTTTTTTAATGTGACTAATGCCTTGTTTAGGAGGCTGATCTCAAGTGCTATGCACCCTTAATTTGAACAAAGATCATGTTGAGTCACAAATCTGAGAAGCAAATGGAGAAAGAAAATATGTATGTTAGGTGGTAAACACAAAGCTAGTAGACGATATTAGGTGAATTTCAGCTCATAAGTTGCAGTTTAACTGTCTTGTATAAACCATCGATTCTAAATACTCCTTTGCACACATTATGTTTGAGACAAAAAATCATAATTTGCCCAGGCTACTAAGCTGCATCTAGGAAGGAACAAGTAAAATCATTGGATGCTGGGTTTTTTCAATACAATCTATGCACAGCTGTAAGCTATTCTCTTTGCAGCTTTGACAGAACATCAACTACAGCCATTCTGTAGCTTTAGGATGATAAATCAGAGGGGGCCTGTGAAGGAATGGACATCAGTAAGATGCAGAAAATAACAAATGAGTTCCCCTTTTAACTTTCATGTTGAAATGTTCAGTATCTTGTGCCCCAAAGCTATATAATAAGAAAAACAAACTTTCAAAGAGCTTTCAAAATTTGCAAGGATCACCTCTGTGTATTCCCAGCCAGCGATAAGGCTACAAGTGCTATAGAACACATGGTTAACTAACAAAGAAAAATTAATGAAATTTAAAATGTCTTGTCTCCTAGCAGACTATAGAACCACATAAACCTCACACTTAGACTCCTGACTGGCATTTTATTTGTAGGAGTGATTTGTGTCATAGAACCATGGAAGTCAGAGTCAAAAAATGTTTGGCTTCTTACAAGGGTTTGTCCTCTGTCAAGGAAATTACTGATGACAATAAAATTTAGGGCTTTTTTTTGGTAAGGTAAATCTCAGTCAGGTAGAATCATTCCTCATAGTCCCTCACCCCACCCAAACACACATATTTCCACTCTAAAAGGGAGCTCATATGAAATTTTCTTCTACTTTCATCCTTTCACCTATAGATAATATATTTTCTACTGTCCAAAATAAAATCCATTCTGTCTTCAGGTGGTCTCAAGGTAGCTACTTGCATATCTAATTTTTGTTTCTTCCAGCATTCTGAGACAGTGCTTTTTTATCTTTTAATAAGCCACTAAATGAAACAATCAGTTTATTTTCAATAAAAAACTTCAATATAGTTACAAAATATAGGGTGCCCAAAACAGCCCGACACTTTCTCAGTGAAGATACACAAAGAAGGAGAAAGAGAAAGAGAAGGAGAAGGAGAAGGAGAAGGAGGAGGAGGAGGAGGAGGAAGAAGAAGAAGAAGAAGAAATGTGGAGCCTTGTGCTACTCACTGTCATTCTTAAGTCTCTCTGCAGCATTTTTCCTTCCTCCTACAGAATACCTGCCTTTGGCATTACAATATTTCCCCCTACTTGTATCAGTTTTCTCAGGTTGCTCCTCAGTTTGTTTTGTCTTGTCCATAAGATTCTCCTTCTCTTTTTTTATTCCTCTATTGTTTGCACCTTCTTTCCAATTTAGCATTAACTGTGAATTTAATTAAACTGTGGTCATTAATATTCATTTTATATGTCTCACTAACTGAATCCCTCTTCTAGTTCTTAAAGACACTTAAATAAATAAAACCTAATAGAGATCCCTGTGGTACCTCACTAGACACTTTAACCTAGTTTGGTACTTGCTACTTAACTGTTTACCAAACTCCTTTGAACACTCTTCAAACCACAGAAGAGCGTGTATATTCAAACCAAACTGAATTAATTTTTTAGTCCAATTTTCATGAGACTCCATATTGAATGCTTTAGCTGAATGCAAATAACTTACATGTCTCACTTTCCCTTTTATCTGTGGAGGTGCTGATTCTTCAACACTTATGATCATACTTAATTTTAAGCATGTGTTTAAAGTAAATGAAAGTAAACACTACTTACAGTTAAATGAGTCACGCACATGCTTGCAAGATGGTGGCTTATTTTCCTGCCTCAAGAATGATTACTGTAAATATGGGGTCTTACTGTATTTCACATTTTTATCTCCAGAAATACAATCCCCCCCAATATATGTGCTATATATCATGCCTAAATTCTCAGTGACAGATAAATCTCAATTTTGGTTAGTGATATATTTACGGGGAAGAAAAATCAGAAATAGTGCAGCAATAAAGGATAAAACAATAAACTCACACACCAATAACCAAAGATTTTACAAAAAACTCATGAAGAAAAATAAATGAGAATTTGCATAGCATGTACAATTATTCCTATCCAAACTAAAGATTAAATTTGATGTTCTTCTATCAGAACATGCAGCTGTGTTCTTGCCAACATTAGTGCTGAAGCTGACAAAAGTTAGGCCAAACCCTTAAAAGATATATGGCAGTGTCAGAAAGGCTTATTGTTTACTGTAGACTTCTATAAAAATATTTCCAATGTCTATAGTACTGATTTCTCAGCCCTTTAAATTACAGCATCCTAAAAAAAACCCAACCAAACAGCATTACACACACTAGAACAGGAATTTTAAAAGTATCAAATTCCTTTAAAGTTAAAATATGAGAGTAAACCGAAATGTATAGATTGGATAAAACCAGCTTGCCTTTCAAAGGCAAAATTAGGGGAAAAAAAAGAGGATCATAGCAGGGATTTACTTTGAAAACAGTGGAAAATCATCAACCAATTTACAGGTGACTCTGTCTGCAGCCCATGACATCCTTCCATTTCAAAAAGCAAGGTCCAAATTATCCTTGTTCTCCAGCAGTGGATCTGACACCTCCTGCACCAGGACTGACTGATGATGAGCTGTGTCATGAACACAGCTCCTTTTGTTGCAATAAATGGCTCATGGCAGGGATGCTGGCTCAGATGACGGGTCCCCGTGTATCCCCTACAACAGGAGGACTGGTACAGAGCTTTTGAAGTTTCCTGTGAATGGGATCCTCACTGAAATGGGTAAAGCAAAATGTTTAGAGATGGTCAAAGAAATGTAAGAATGAGCACAAAGAACATCTGGTGAGAGACACTTTAAAAATCATGTCCTCAATATCTTAAGTTTCCTGATGAGAAACATTGAATGCATGATACATTTATACACACATCTGGGACAAATACATTTTACTCTAACAGAGGTGAGTAGAAGGCCAATGTCTCTTTTAACCAAATATGTTGAGAACGAAATTCACTCTTAATTTGGAGACTGGCAAGGACACTTTCTCACTTAAAGTCTTTACTTAGAGAAAAATTAGACAACTTAAAATACACAAATCAATAAGGAAGAAAGCAGCAAAGATTATATTACTTTCACCATAACGTCAGAAGTGACTTTTGTCTGTTCACAAGAATCAATTTATTTTCAAATAATCTAGACATATACATCTGTTTTCATAAATATTTGTGTGTAATTTAATTTGCAACTGTCTGTATTTTATGAGTAGATAATATATTGAGAAGAATATATTATGCTATTTTACTTTAAATTGGTAGCTTCCTACATGTACAATGTTTATTTTTTATGTAAATGTTTTAAATAAATTAATATTACTCAATTCAAGTGAACAGAATAAATAACAAAACAGGTTTTATTTAAAATAAATAAACTAGGAGACCAGAGAAAATTACTCTAAGTGCAAGTGGCAGACTGGGGAACTGAACCCAGAAGTGCTAAGTGATGCCAACAGTGATTAGATTGCCTCTGAGTATTGAATAATGAGCAAAACTCTTGGGACATAAATATGAGGAAGGAAACTCTCTAAGAACTTCCTGCCTTAGATCTCTTTCGTGCCTACAATCTTGCTCCCATTGAGTGTTTCAGCAGCTCCTGTGTCAGCTCTGCTTAGCCATCTTCAAGGATCTTTAAATTTTACCCTGGTACCTTTTGCTTGAGTAACTGTGCTGCTCGGTTCCATTGAGATCAAAATGAGGCAGCCTGGAAAAAATCCCACAGATCCGTATCAAAACCATAACGAAGAAATTGTTTCTCTACCCTGTAAACCTGATCACAGCCTCCTGAGAGGATTGCTTCCAGTGAGGTCAAACAACTTCTGCCAAATATTTCAATGGGACAGATCAAGCTAAAATTTACAGAGGAATAAATGTAAACAATATTTGTTGCAGCAAGAAAACTATATTATTCAATTTGGTCTTCATTTCTGTCCTGTGCACCATGAAGTGAAAATTTTACTCTATCCTTTGAGAACCCTATTTTGTGTGTGTATATAAAATATGGGCCTAACCATCCTTTGGAGCAATGGAATGTAATACAAAATATAAAGCTGAGTTGGATTGAACTCCCTCTATATTTTGGGCAACATTATTCCCATGAAATAAAGTGCATTAGTTAAAGTGAATTAGGAATCTTTTCACCTTTATGACCATACTATATTCTCCTTATATTGTATTTTTTTAATTGTTTGAATGAGCAAATGTGAGAAATTTTAGCAATAAATTTCTTTTACTGTAAATAAATATTTTAAATTACACAAATAATGTGTAATAAATTACATAGTTTAAATAAATATTAAAACTATTATATTAAGGCAGATGTTTCTATGCTTGTTTCATCTATATAAAACAGCACACTTTCATTCTTAAAAAAATATTTAAGAGATATGTTTGCTAAATTTGTTTATTGCTTGCACATAGAATTACCAATTGATTTGATTTTTTTTTTAATTTTTTTTTTGTTTCAGTTTTTCAGTGAGAAAGTGGTTCTATGTAAGAACTTTTTCACAATTAAACTTTTGTTTCACCCTTTCTTCATTTTTTTTTAAGGGAAAATGTGACGTTTATCTTATCTGAACTTCATATCTTTAAATTTTACTTTTGAGATTTCCTTTATGTCATGCTGGGTTATCAATAGCCCTTCAAGCAGACACCAATCAACACCAATGAAGACTGCATATGTTACAATCCAGTCCGTTTATATTGTATTTCATTTACTGCACAAACTTAATTATCTGGACTGCCCTATTATCGAATCAGCCCCAAAAGACCAATTTCCCATGTCTTACACATATTTATCGGACTTGAAGACTTCCTGAATGTTGTATTATAATGCTAATTAGTGCAGTGTTTGATTGTTTAAACAAATCAGTTACCCTTTGTTGACAGTTAGTACAGCTAATGAACCCATAATTTTATAACTTTAGGAGGCTCCTCTCCTAAAGTGTGCTCAAACATCAGAGATGATACAGATGTATTTCCAGAGGTCTCCTCTCCCAGCAGATAGGCTTGCCTATATGCTTTGAACAGTGACTGTATTTACACATGCTTAATCTCAGCAAAGAGCTTGTAGAGATAATAGACTAATTCTTCTCTATTCCCTGTCAGATGTCACAGAACAGTAATATGTAGGAAATTCAGATCTTAATACAGGCCTTTGGTCAACAGCTACCCTTATGTCTGTCTGCATCCAGCAACTAAATATGCTGTCCAGAAATAAAAAAATTTAATTTATCAGTATAATATCTCTGTTCTACATGCACCTGCATTTTTTCATCATGGTAAAATCATGTCTTTAAAAATTTTTAGATGGCCAAAAGCGGTCTAATTTTCTTCCAAGATCTGGAAAAAGCATTTGCCACTTCTTACCACATAAACTGTATGTGGTGGTTTGACCAGGAAGGAGTGGGAATTCTGGGAAGCTGTGGTCAAACCAATGAAGGTTTTGGGTTTGAGACTGGCACCCGGGGTAGCCAGTGGGGTTTGGACACACCTCCGAGAATACACAGGGGTTAAAAGCAGGGCACTGCCCTTGGCACGCTCTCTTGGGACGTCGCGGCGAAGAGGTCAGATCTCTCCCCCGTCCAGCCCAGCCGCTGCTGCTGGGCGGGGGAGGGGCCGCCATGCGGTAGGCCCGGGGCCTGGACAGAGATGGGGGTTGAGGGGGCTTCGAGGATGGAAGGGTGGAAGATCCCAGGGAGTCAGCCCTCGGGCAGCCATCCCCCCCCAGGAGAGAGAGAGAGAGAGAGAGGAGAGCCGGCGTCTGAATGTGATAGCAGCCGCCCAGGAGGAGAAAGGGGAGGGAAGAGTGCAGCCTGGCCGGTGGAGCAGCAGCACCTGTGGGAGTACCAGCATTCTACCAGCATTCTGAGATAGACAGAGACTGAAAACTTTTAACCCTTTCTTTCATGATTGGGGCCTTGCAAAAATGCTAATCCTCCTCGAAGCTGAATAAGAAGGGAGATAAGAGATGAGATGAGACAAGGACCTGGCCCGAAGAACGTGGAGATGATTGGATGGGGAGAGATGATTTGGAGTGGCCTTTTGGCTGGACTTTTCTTGTGGCCATGGACTCAGTTGTTCCTGTGACACAGACTGCATTTAGGGGGAGGCAGTGCCTCAAAACCAGGAGGGTTCATTCGTGAGGACCCCCCGGCCCCAGGGTGTTGGAAAAATATGGGGGGGACAGATGTCCCAAAGCAGAGACTGTGCCTTTTTGGAGTGAGACAAGGCATCCTTGAAAGACAACCCTAAAAGCAGCTCTGGTCCATGCCGTCAGTGGTGAGAGCACTGGGCATGGAAGGAAGATGTCACAAGCGGCAAAAGGACTTTTTCCGGGCGGTGCCGAAGTGACAAGGAAGCACACGAGGTTTCAGTGTGTTTCCAGGAGAAGCCTATGGAACAAGAAGGACTCCTTTCCTCTTCATGAACTGCAGTTTGAGTATACTAAAGTGTGGGGCCAAGGCTGGGCAGTTGATTTGGGAGAATGTATCGGATTGGGAAAGTCAGGGAGTGGGGAGGAGGAAAGTTTTTTTGTAAGGTTTTCAATTTCTTTTTTTTCTTTTCCTTATAGTCTTTCCCTATTTTCCTGTAGTTTAAGTAATAAAGTGTTCTTTATGTTTAAGTTAGAGCCTGTTTTGCTTATTCCTGGTCACATCTCACAGCAGACACCAGGGTGAGGCATTTTCATGGGGGGGCACTGGCTCTGTGCCAGGCTCAAACCATGACACTGTAGCATTTAGGATCAAATACTAACAAAGCAGACATTAGGATAAAATATTTCCTTCCATAGATATATATTATTAACATGAAAGTAAAAGTAACAAATTGAAAGAGCAAACAAATGTTGTCCAAAGCCAACATGGAAAGGAAGGGTTTTCCACACATTGGGTTTATTTCCCTGCTGTAAGAGATTAACCTACCAGAGCATCTAAACATGATTCTCTCTGTTTTCCCAGACTAAATAACAATTTTCACTATCTTCATGGGAAACATTGCAAAAGAAACAATACATTCCTTCCAAAAACATTTATAAATATTGAACTAATCCTGTTCAGCCCTGCTACAAAACTCTCAGCTGGGCAGCCATGGAAACATCTCTTTGGTATCTGAAGAATACGCACTCCTTCCTTCTAGGCAACTCTCTCCCAGCTCAGTTCTGTCCCTCCAGCATCTTTCTACACTGGAGAGTCTTTGTGTCTCCATTTTTCTCTTTTGCTTGTGGCACATGGCCTGGAGAGGCCTTCTGAGAAGTCACAAGATCTTTACAGCCTCAACAGCCCAACACTTGACCTCTTGGGAATGCTCCTGTTTTCAAGTCTTCTGCAAGATGAGAGAAAAGAGGCACACAGTGGCTCAGGGAAAGCCTGGGGGTAGCACCTTCTCCTATTGTTAAATCTCCACTTCACCACAGATAGCATCAGATAAAGTTTTGGTTTCTGCTATTGCACTGGAGTTCTGCTACAATGGCTTTTTTTTTTTTGGAGTGGATGATCAAGATTCCTGATTTTAATGGCTGTTGAAGAAGCTTTGAATCATAAAGCAGAGGCCCAAAACACATTGATCAGGTTCTCTTGAAAGGCTTTGGGTTTGGATTTTGGCTTTTCTTTTCTTCCCTTTCTTTTTTGTAATTTAAACAACAAAGGCAGAGGCTGAGATGCTGGATTCTGAGATGCTCTCAAATGCTATCTTTTTATTAAAATGAGATAAAAAGCAAAATGTTGTCAGGGAAAGACATAAGTAAAAGTGTAATTCTTAGAGAAAAAATGTTTTAAGAACAGCTCATGGGACTCTAAAAGATTCTGTCTATTCCATTTTTTTTTCCTGTTTTACAATTTATACATTCTTTATTTAAATTTTATTCATCTTAGCTTTACCAGGACATTCAGTAAACTTACTCTGCTCAAATCCTCATCACATCAATTGGAAATCAGTACATGAAATAAAAATACATTATTTTTCCATATTGTAATAACAAGTTAATGTACTGTTAGTATATACTCACTTGTCTTTTTACATCAACATTACCCTCAAGCACTTTACTCGAGGTCTATGTCATTCTTCTGTGAGATTAATTCTCATAACTAACATTATTATGCTTCATGAAACCAAAATACTACAATGTACAGGGAAGAGGTGAACATAGCTTGTCTTTGCATCACAATATCTATTCCTATTTTGAGGACAAAAGTGCTGCATGGCACAACCAGTCACTCTGGTCACTGTCCAGGACAGGAAAGCCATCATGTCTCTTTGTCACTCAGTAAAAGAAAAATCCAACCAAACCAAGCCAACAGAAAGCCCACCAAGGTTCAGGATGAGATCATGTGTAGCTGGGTATCATTCTAACCTGAAATTGTGCATGAGTTTGAGAGTGACTCACGGAACATAGCTGAGAAACATCACAGGACTACAGTTTGGACATAGAATGAGGAGGTTTACACTCAGGTAATTTGACACCCTAAAATGCTACGCTGCCACGCTGTGCTATTCTGGAGAAATATTCCCCAAGTAATTCAAATACAATACTACCCAATTTTGGGTCAAAACAAAAGGAGAAATTTTAAACCCACCTTCACTTTGCAATGAATGACGGCACCTGAAGTCAATCTTCTTCCTCCCATATCTGGTAAAATATAAAAACTAAAAAGCAAATAAAGCAGGAACTACCAGGGAAGGAATTCAAAGAGTGCTTGTAGTCCAAAGCAGAAGTCTGCTAATCATCTTGGACTGGGTACGTTGTCCAATTTCATTTTGTGGCTGTTTGAGACTCGCTCAAGAAATGTTATTTAGTACAAGACAAACCATGCCAACATCTTGACAGTGTACAAGACTGCATTTTAGAGCTATGAAATTTTACAGACACCACCTAATTTATTAGAACATGTGCACCTATTCTCTCCTTGCTTTTCCAACAGGAATAGTCTCTCCTGTACATCCAAGACTGTTGAGATGTTGTTTCCTGAAGCTGCAGCCTCTCTCATGGGCAAAAATGTATAATACCAGGGGAAAAAAAGAGATTTTCCTGTGGTAGAAGGAGCATTTCTTGCATTGTCTATCTCAAGGGATATTCAGGCTGTGAACTTGCAACACACACAGCATTTGGGAAGTTATAGGATGACCTACCTAAAGTGTTACACCCTACAATGGGTGTCGGGGCATTCTAGTCTCAGATGACTCCACAGTAGTCAGATTACACCATTGGATACCTTTCTTACACTACTCCTTATAAATTCTGACTGATGCTGAAAATGCACAAAGAAGATAAATACTAAGTGACTTGCCAAAACCATGATGGCTTTCTAATTTTGTGTCTTCCATCCAGACTTTTGTTGGGCTTTTGCTTCCTGAATCAGGCAGGCAAGATGTAGAATTACATACTCTAACTGTAATGAAGTTTTGGAGTTTATGATTTCACTTTGCTACTGTATTTATTTCTATCACAGTACTGGCAGAATTTCCAGTCTGGAGTAGGATCCCAATGTGCTAAACCTACCTAAGCACCTAAATAGAAAGATGTAGACACCACCAGAAGAACAATCCAGGGCAGAACTTATCATGGATAGGAAAAGTAGACCTAGCAAGTTACATATGGCCAACAAAGTGAAAAATAGGAACCAGTCTGCAGGACGGCACTAGTGGATGGTACCTCCTGGGAGGAAACCATGGCTTCCAGTTCAGACATCCTGCTTACTGCAGTGTGAACAGCAGACTGCTGATGCAGAAAAGTTCTGTTCAAAAATAGCCCCTGGACACTGCACCAAACAATCTGAATAGATCCGATGCTTATTGGAAAGAGTGCACCTTCTACTTCATTTACCTCTAAGCCGAGAAAGAAGAGTATAATTGAACATGCTTTCCTCTTCACAGTAATTTGTTCATGAATTTGTTCATGTTCATTGTTATCCTGAAAGCAAGTGGGCATATAAAGAACTCCTTCCTCAACGGGGGGAAAGAATGTGAGCACATTCTTACACAGCCTATGTACAGGAAATCATTCACAAACCTTCAAAGGCATTGATGGGGGAAGGGACGAGGCTGGAATGGCATTCCTTGGGCAAGAGCACATGAAAGTCTGGTTGGATTAGTGTAATATATTACACAAATGTGACACAAAAATGTTCATGGATTACACTTCCTTCACTGTATCATATTAGCACCTCATCATCCCAGCCTACCACAAACCGATGCTAACAAGATATGAGAAGAGAGCTAGAATATGCTGAGGTTTCTGTCTCACATTAGTAGTGTGCATAATACACTGTGATTCCGCTTGCCAACATGTGAAGCACAAATTACTAAAGCATAATCTTTGAAAAGAACCGAAACAAAACAAGGCATTAGTATGAAAAGTGTGTTTACAATGTGCTGCAAAAATGAAAACGTGTGCTCTGTGTGGAGAAAATCTATTCCACCTCCTGCAAGATCATAAAGATAGAGTGGAGCGTGTTAAAGTCCCTAACTGGTACTCACTAGAAATGCACTGATCCCTTCCAGTGAGTTTCTTAACATACTTTTAAGAAAGTCTTAAGGCATTGATTTACTCAAACTGTATTATTTTAGCAGGGTTCATATGGTCTTTATTTAACTGTATTTTTTCTTTGAGAGTGAAGTTGGCCTTGGTTGAATCCGAGGATACAGAGAAGCATCAGTCACATGCCCAAAGTCCAAAGCCTCTGGGATATCTTGACTCAATAGACTTTCTTCCTCACATTCACTCCTACAACTCATTACATATGATGATATTACACATAGACAACAGCCTTATTATACTGACTTATTTCTTTTTAAATGTCAAAAGGTTTTGCAGATGCCCATGATCACATTTATACAGTAAAAAGTACTTTTGCCCCACACAGCCTCACTTGCCATTCAGAGAAAAAAAATCCATTAATTATTCCTGTGCATATTTGAAGATGTCTTTCTTTCATGAGCAACAGAAGAAATTTGCAGCTGCTGAAAAAACAGCATTCCAGATTGCCATATCAAGTGCTTTACTGCACACGAGTGTGTGGGAAATTATTAATAATAATAATAATAAAGAATGTAATGCACACTATATAAACTGGGTCAAGCTGTGCATCAAAAGTTTATTTTTGTTTGGTTTTAATATATTTACATGGGGAAATAAATATGACAGATAAAATCTCCTTGGCTTTCTCTCTCACAATGGTAATTATGCCAGGCCTTCAGTGCAGTAAGGTTACAATTATACAACCCTGTTTCTGGTTTCCTTTTGACATATGTGCAATATATACATTGCACATAAATTGGCTCAGTCTAATTATTTTTAAATAACATGTATGCTTTTAAAAATAGTAAGCAAAAATGGAACTGCCTAAATCTATTGTGGGTCATGTTTTGTTTTTCCCCAGGCATTAAAAACTTGTGTCTGATCTTTTCTTGAAAACATTTTTGAGGGGGGCAGGGTAGGGGGAAGATTTCCTCTCAGGTTGAAAACCAGATATGCTTTGCCCTGTTCTGTGTCCATCACAGCCACAGCACTCCAGTTTGAACAGAATCTCATCTGTTAGAACTCAAATATGAAGTTGTAGCCTGAAAAGATTTTTTTTTTTACTCATGTGATTGTAAATAAGGGGTTTAAAGGTGTGTTTGGACACAAACCTGTTCTTATTACTTTGGAAAAACTTGCTTGTCAAACAGCTGAAATATAAGTTTTCAATTTTTTTTTACTTATAACATAACCCATAGAACATTATTTCAAAATGCATATCAAGCATGTTGTGGGTGGAAAACTGTAGCTGCTGGTGGCACAACAGTGAATGAACACAATGGTGGCAGTTCAAGTCCTGAGGGGTACATTTGTCAAGGACATCAGACATGCTGGAACAGCAAAGTCACTACAATCATGCTGGGAAAGGTGTAAAGCATTGATGCCTCAGCATCACTGTCACCTATCTGCAGGAATCTGATGCTCCCTGGTGCTTCAAGGAGCGACTGGACTCCTTCCACGGCTACTGTAATGCCTTTACTGAGGTGCATCTGCCTTTTCCTCACCTGATTTCACTCTTTATAGCACCCTTAGCACTGAGAGAAGCTGAAAGAGCACACACTGGCAAAAGAACTATACAGGGACTGCTAAAAAATAGTGAGCCTAGCATGATAACATTTACACATCTAAATATTTGGGTTAAGTAGTTACCCCACCCATTCATGGTCTAGAAGAAGCCAGAAATCCTAGTTCTCAGTTCTCTGTCCAATCTCAGAGATCTAATGACTTTACAGATTCCTTTATGTACCTGATCTGCATCTCACATTTAACATATTTGAAATAATAAAGAGAGAAAAAAAAGGTACATTTGTGGTATTTAGTTAAATTACAAACATCAAATAAAAACTGAGAGCATTCTTCATTGTGATTCAGGCTCCATTCTCTCTGTCACCCAAAAAAAGTGGGGAGCAGGGAGCTCAAGGCTCACTGCCAAGTGTGTTCACACTCAAAGGCTTTTTCCTACAGAGATCTGGATGGGAGGAGTCTGAGTTTTCCTCACGTGTTATTTGCTTATTTGACTATCATTGGGTGACATTATGTCAGCTAGTTAATGAATGAATCTGGTTTTATAGCTTTTGCACTTGTGCCTAGAGGTCACCCTACACATATTTTCACAAATTAGAAAAATAAATTAATTAATTTAACTTATTTTCTACTGGGAAACTGCACACCTGAAATAACAACTATTTTCTCCAACATATTTAGTTGTGCTCTGCCAGAAGGCATTTCTTCCCTGCTCCCTAGCTGAAAAGCCCCCCTAGCCAGCAGGTTGCAAACAGGCAGTTTTCAGTAACAATGACTTTATAAACTCTCACATACACAGCTAGCCCCAATTACCAGCCACTTCCAAACAACGCATTTTAATTCTCTAGCTAAATGAGGCTTCTTTTCCCCCTCATGTTGTGAGTACCTTTTGCAGATGACGTCTATCTGCCTGAATTCAGGCCACCCGTGCCAGTACAGAATAAAAGAAGCTCACCTCCCACACAGAGTTTCTCCTGTCCTGCTGCCTTCTCACCCCAGGCCCCTTGACCAGGCCAGGCAGATGGGCAGTGGTGGCCATCAGTGTGAGGTCTGGAGGCTTTATTTTCCAGGGGCTAGTTGGAGTAAAGATTAAAGCCCCATTTCCTAAGTCTATTTTTGATTTAGGAAAAATCCCAACACCTAGCCAACTTGCTTATGGAGATAAATGTGGAAAAAAGTAACAAAAAGTGGTAAACATATATTTACTACAAATCAGAAACCATTTTGAATAGTTTCCCATTCATCAAATTTTCCAAGACATTTCTCTTGAAACTTTTCCTCTTTTTTTTGGCTACATCATTCTCAAAACAATCATGCCCAAGATGATAATGCAGCAAAAACCTTTCTGATAAGTGAGATAACACCTCTTTTGACTTACATATGACATTCATGTCAGAACTGAAATCATCTTAAGATTTGGTTGGGTTTTTTTACCCTCTCACAGCCTCATATTGACTTTGCATATCAGTCTGGTGACTTTTTGCAGACAATTGTATATGAAACTTATTTACTGTGTAATAAACCCAATTTTGTATCTTGTTTTCTATATAATTTCTGAAAGAACTCAGTTTTTTTAAAAGTGCGAATTTTGTATATGCTGTGTATATACTCAGCTACACCCTGAGTGAAAGAATACAGTGAGAAACATTCTCCTAGATCCCCTATATTTTTTTACCATTCCAATTTGCCTTTTTCATTCTTTCTGAGGTATTTTAAAATCACAATGGTTTCTCCAAACCTGCAGCTCAGTCTGGGAAGGAAGAGGATCCACAGTACAGTCCTGAGATGAACAATCACCCAAGATGAAACAGTACTGACAATTCAAACAAAGAGTCAGGAAAATGTACTGTTCCTAAATATCAGATCTCTTTGTTAAAAAAAAATCAAAACATATCTTTGAAAAATCTCAAACATTCTATAAACTTGTATAATCTGATATTGTTTCATAGATCAATTTATGAAAAAAAAAATTCGCCCATAAGCACAAGCTGAAATAGTGATCTCTCTTACAGATGGAGAGAAAGTACATGTAGTTTTTTGCCTACTTTTCAAATTTCCTGGAAACCTTTATTATTATTTTTAGCACTATATTTATTTAGTCTCCTTCTGAATAATTGTTCAACAAGGAAATTTTATGAAGCTATAGATTAGATCCAGATGAAAAATGGCACTTCCTTAATGTTGATGATTGTTTTGTAAAATTCCTTTAAAAGTGTACTCCTATGTGATTTTTCTTCCTTCCTTCCTTCCTTTAAAAATACTTTAAAAATTCTGTAAGTATATTTGTTACTACCAAGGGACTTTCATGATTAATTCACATTATTCATATTCCCTAAACACAGATTTGACTAATATGCTCTATACTTGCTGCCATCACACTTGTAAATGTACATAAACTGAATGTAATTTAAAAGAAAAATATTCCTAATCTTTTCAATAAAAGAGGGAATAACTGGTAATAACAGCAGTATTTGGTATATTTCACCTTTGTTCTAAGTTAAGAGTTTCCATACACTATGATTGTGGCAGTTCTGTTAAATAATTTTTATAAACTTTGTTTGATCCATGAAGTAGGAGTATTCATTTGCACTGTAGCATATCTGAACAATGTCATTACTGATTATTGGTATTTTACACGACACTACTTTTGTCCTGTCACTACATAACTCTTGAGCTCACAGAAATTAAATTAATTTTCCATTGTATTGAAACACACTAGCTTTTCTTTTTTTTCCTTTTCATGAGCAAACTAAGCTGTACAAATGTTCACATAAAGCCAAGGCAATAGGGGGATAAAAGCAGATGAAGACAATTCATTTGAAAATCAAAGCAGTGCTCTCAGAAATATGTTGGCAGGATTCACCCAGCTCTATTTCAGAGTTGTTTAAACACTTTATAGAGCAGAAGAGGAACGGGAGTAATGGTTTCTCCTGGAATCAGTTCAATCAATTAATCTGTCTCCTTTTTTTTTCCTCGATCATTTAATTACCACTGCAAAAAAGCAGGGGGAATTAAGTCACAAAATAACCATTCATATAACGTGATGGATCTAATTGAAGCCTTTGTAAGTGATCAGATCCTGGAGTAAGGCTGGACCAGCCTCATCCCACCCAGTTGTACGCTGGCAGAATGCTCTACACTGGCTGCTTACTTTGGACGAGAGCTTCTGCACCAAGACTGAATTTTCTTGCCTATGTGGCTAAAAACAGACGTCATGCAGCCAGTGAGACTGGGCAATGGTGGCTGGGTGTCCTGCAGAGGAAGGAGCAGCCCTTGCTGGGAAGGAGGCCGAGGCCAAGTCGGTGTCTCTGACTTGGTGCCAGAGGAGAACCTGTGAGCCCACCTGCACCAGGGAGTGCTTCCCACTGGAAACACACACTCACCTGTTTTTCATTCCCAGTTTCTTGATGCTGCATGATCCCCATCCAACCTGGCAGCAGGCTGTGGGCCCCCTCTCCTGCAGGAGGTGGAAGGCACTCATAGACCAGCTTCTCCCAGGCTGGGCTTTCTTTTGCGCTGGAACCATGGCCCCCTGCCCTTGCTGGGCCAGGGTAGAGGGAAGGAAGGGTGTCAGTAGTGAATGCAGCCCTACCACAAGCAGCAGGGCAGGGTGGGCAGCACCACACCATGTCCAGGTCCCCCACAGCCATCTTTCTTGCCTTCCACCATGGTCAGCAACACACCCTGTCTTTGGTTTGGGCTCCCCCTCTTCTCATAGTATGAAACTCATGGTGTTATTAAATCTGTGAGTCCCAAGACATTTCAGGTATGTAGAGCTTGCTTACACCAATGGTGTGCGCTGCATGAATGTGAGGGACACGGCCTGGGCAGCGGGGCTGTACTGGGGCAGCGCTGGGGCAGTGCCAGGAGCTATGGCGGGGAAAGAGAAACTTGATGTGCTCTCTGCGAGCCACACTGCTTTCCTTCCTGGCTGCAGCATTTATTAGAGTCTTGTCTGTTCTCTCCCACCAGGTTTTAGTGTGAATTACGCGTAGGTAAAATGGGTCATGTTAATTATTCAGAGGTGAGGGGCGGCCCAGAGAAGCTGTGGATGCCCATCCCGGCATGCCAGGCTGGACGGGGCTTTGAGCAACCTGGCCGAGCGGGTGGCACCCGGGGCTGTACACAGAGGGGCTGCAAGGCGGTGCTCAGGCACCGAGGGCGCTGTGCTGGCCCGGCCCGGCCCGGCCCGGCCCGGCTGGGCCAGCCCGGCCGAGCGCGGCGTCCCCGGCAGAGGGCGAGCGGGCCCCGCCGATGCCGCTGCGCCGGGGCCGCCGCCGGAGCCCGGCTCCCAGCACGGACGCGGGTCTGCCTGTTCCGCTAACACCAAAACACTTTTAGTTAGAGATCCTTTGTTGCCCTTGGTTTAGTTTTTTTGGGTTTTCTCAGGCACACCCCCCCACCCCCCCCCCCCCCCGCGTAATCAATTTCCTGAAATTCTTCAAGGTTTCGTAAGCCGTAACAATGAAAATCATAAGGAGCAAGGATTTTAATTTCCTTATTGTGTTATTTAAGCAATGAGACATGACAAGGTTTGTGTTACGCTGGGATGTCGCCGCGCCTCGGGTGAGCTGTGTTAGGCAGGAGGCCGAAAATCGAAAGCTGAAACCACCTGGAAAGAGTCTGTCCTGGGATGCTGCAGCTTTTGGCATTAGCCAGTGGGTCTGTAGAAGTACACTCAGAATAAAAAAAAAAAAATTAAGGAAAGAACACAAAAAATATAAATAATTTCCATCTTTTCATTGCACCATAATCCATAAAAGAGCATCTCTTATTTAATCTTAATTTAATTTTTCCCCCTACTGGCTTAAAAGTGAAAAATAAGCACTATAAATTAATTAAAATTAATTAATTCTCTAATATCCTAATTTCATTATTTTTTTAATATCCTACAATTTCATAAAAGTTCCCCAGATTTCTAAACTAAACATGTAAAACAGAATTTAAATTGTTTAAATCTTAGGTCCTTCAACTTCCTCTGGCTAAAATTCTGGGGTTTTGTTCCAGTTTTCACTGATTTTCAGAAATGTAAGTTTTCTCTTGTCCTTCCTACAGAATATTCTATTTGGAGAAAGGATGCTATCTTGTTTTTCTCCTATGATCTATTTTATTACATTTCATATTGTCTGCTTTCTATCTCTTGTCACCTGATGGTTAACAATGTGTATTCCATGTTTGTCTCTGAAACATTCCTCCTGCTTAAATTGCTGCAGCAACAGTAAAATCAGTTAAATCTCCTGGAAGAGAAACCAAAGGAATTGTTCCTGTTTGCATCCGCAGAGGTGTGAGTCATTTCCCTGTGCTGAAAGCACATTCTAGGGTAGGAATCCTCTTTTTAGACAGAATTCACTTTTAAAGCCCACCTTTGAAGATGGCAGCACACTGCACAAGTTATATTGTTACACGAGGGCCAGAGAAACCTTGACACTTTGTCTGAAAAATAACCAGTCAAATAGCAAGGATTTTGCATTAAGATGTGTCCCTATCCCAGCCTCACAGACTCAAACCATAAAAATGCAACTCACACAAAGTTACACATGTGTAGAAGTGTTTGCAAAATAAGGAGCTTGACTTCTGAATGCTTTTTTTTTCATCTTTTAATTTTAAACTTCAGTGCTTCAGGTAAGGAGAGTCAGAAGTTAGGAGTCTGGCACCTAATACTGGCACTTAATACTCAAAATACTCACTGGTCTCAGTGAGTTGAATGTGTAAAAATTTCAGAAAGAAGCCCAACTAGAAAAATCCAGATGCAGATGCAAAGTATGGGGGGAAAGAGACAGATTGGAGCCCTAGAGGAAAAGGAGCCCTGGAGAGAGAAAGGAGGGCAAAGAAGGGTAAAGGGAGAGCAACATACATAGGCAGAAGAGAGAAATGGGGAAAAGAGAAAGAGGTGAGAGGCAAAGCCAACCTGACAAGATGATTTACCAGATACAAAGCAAAGAATGTCATTAAATATATAACTGTGTTGTGGGGTTTCTTCCTAGAAGTGAAGGGTTGAAAAAAGTCAGAAAGAAGAAGCTGTGTCAAAAAAGTTTCATTACATATTACCTACTCAGGGAAATATTATTAAAATCGGGAGTCACTGCAAAAGTAAGAAGCCACAGTGATATCTAGCATTTTAAAGGCACCCAAAGCCAAAGGGTTGGTCTAATTGATAGGAATTACCTTGATGTTTCAGTGAAAACACACTGATCATCCAAGTAATGAAATGGAGCAGAAAAAACAAAGCAACTTGGTCTCATAGGGCTGCATCAGGATAAGATCCTTGTCTGTTACAACAGCTGGAGCTCTTAGTGCCACTTGACATTCAACCTGTTTGGCTGCTATTTGGAGAAAAATCCAAGAACCCTATAATTTTAGGTAACTTGTCTCACCATGCAGGAGCTAGGAGTTGCATCCATTTTGTTGGAGTCAAAATAACACAGAGAACTGTATTGAAGGCCATCTGGACAGCTATTTTTATTAGTCAAAGTACACTACATGCTTTTAATTCTAGCTGTGCCATTCTTACTGTCATAGATATAGCTGTGTCAGCACTTTCATTAAATTCCCCTATTTTTAGGGGTTTATCACTCAGCTGTTAAATTTCGCTTTAGGCTGAAACTTGGCATGCAAAGTCTCAGCCTGCAAGCACTTTTTTTTTTTTTTTTTTAGAAATAGAAAAAAAAAGCAAAAACTTTTGGTCACCTTTTATTTTATAGGATGGCAGATTTTAACATTCAGTCATTTTTAACTCTGAAAAAAGTTTGATTATCTGAATTTTACAGGCTTGCCCATTATATGCCATGCTGCATTTTTAAAAATAGCACTTCTTTTATTCATGTTGGCAAATTGGCTACTGTCCATGAGCAGTAACTATTTTTAATCATGTTTTTAAGCATATATCCATATTTATATTGTTATGATCCATGCTCTGGACTCTGTAAGGAATAGTAAATGACAGGCCGTGTAGGCTCGAGCGGAGAGAAAGAACCACAACAGCTGTTAGTTTGCAAAACCCACACAACTTGGAGCATAGTCTTCAGCTCATTAGCATAATTAATTTTTTATAATGACAGCGTTCTTTTTTTTTTTTTTCCTGAGTATTCAGGGCCTTCTCCCACCAGTCCCTACTTAGGCAAAGCTCACTTTTATCCCATCAGTGGAAAAGGTCTTCCATCCTTCACTAGTGATTTGTGAACAAAACTGCTCTCACTGAATCTGTGGTTATGCCCTGGCACTACACAATTGGTCCGTAGAGAAGAGAGGTTCTGGCAAGTCTGGGATCCCTCCCCAAGTCCTGTTTGTTTTACCACATACATGAAAAGGGAGATGGTATGGTATCTCAAAATGGCCCACAGAAGAACATTTTATAATTCTATATTTCTATTACTCTTTCAGCCTCAAATGAATTATAAATTCTCTCATTTGACAAGATTTTATTAAAAATAAAATCTGCCATAAATGGCCAAAGAAATAAGAATTTAAATAATTATATAATTATATAGCTTACCTTTGGTGTTTTCTCTTTGTACTTTGTATACAATTATCTAAAATATTTCTGCTCTGTCATAGAACTTGAAGTGTCTAACCTGTAAAGGACAGATTATTTGCTAGCTATTTATATCACTTTCTCTCAAGTCCATTGATAAAATTAGGCTCTGTATGTCATTCTAGGCAACAGTCAAGATGTGACTTTAGGAAATATGATACGTCATTGCAGAATTCAGCTAACTCTGCTAAGTAAAAATGAATAAACTTTCTAAAAGCACCTGATCTAAGTTCATGTGTGGTCAACAGCGTTGATTCCATTCCTGTTCGACCTGTGCTTCTCTTATTTTCATTTTGCTGAAAGAGATGCAGTGCAAAAAATAAGAAACAAAGATCCACTAAATAGCAATATATGTACAGACTTGTAAACATGATGAGCTTGATCTTTAAACATCTGTCAAGCCCGAGTTCATACAGGCTTCAGAGGGGTTCTAGCTCTATGGCTGCCTGAGAATCTGGTCCTTTGATTGAGCACTGAACCACAGCAATCCTTTTCCACTGGAAGCTAATTCATCTCCATTCCGACTGACCGCTTTTGCTCTTACTCATCACAGCAGTAGAACTTAACCTGTGCAATTTGTGGCTTGCATGTTTGACATTGCTTTAAAACGTATTTCAAACTGATGCATTTAAATTCCAGCAAAGCAGTTATGGTGCGTGCTGACACCATTTTAAGAGGATGACATAGCCCTCTTGACAAGGGACATCCCCACTTCTCTCTTTGTTTGACTAGCTCACAAATACAGATCTGCAGGAGTCCAGGAGAGCACAAACAATTCTTGACCTTAACCAGACTGTAATCCACACTAGAGAAGGAAGTAAACTCTTCTAAATAACAGCACCACTGCCACCAAAAGCAAAAGCAAAATGGAGCCAGGTTTTATTACCAAGAATAGGCACTCTCTCTCTCGCTGCAGACAGGAAGGGGAGGGCTCTGGTTATTGTTGCAGATTTTTCCCCCTCTTTCTCCAGGTCTTTAATCCCAGACTTGGCTTGTTGCGCTTCAAATTGAAATATCCTGAACAGATGTAAAAACACATGTGAGCCACTGCTCACAAGCTGTGCAAAGCTTTGTTTCATCTGCTGATGATGTGAGCCTAAAGGAGATCTTTTTAAAATTTCATCACTATTCAAAAGGATAATTAATACGTACCCCCAGGCTTTGATTATGCTATACCCAGTGTGTACTGCTGGTACAAAAATAATGAGGCTCTCATCAGGCCGAATGAATACTTGCAGCAAACATTCAGTTTCCATAAGAAATTTAAGATTCAGCGGCGGTACCATGTAGGTGGCTTAATCTAATTTTAATTTGTAACACAATACAATAGATAAGATCATTTGTTTGTAACCAGCACAGGCATTTTGTTTACATGAAACCCCAGTCAGCATTCAGCAGATGGTCTTTTTAAAGGCTTAATTGAAGTTTTCTAATCTAACCTTTTTTTCCTCCATTACAAAGGGGAAAATAAGAAGGAAAAAAAAAAAGAGAAAAAGAAAAGAAGGGAACTAAGGCAACTACAAGGAAGCAGAAAAATAACTGTAAACCTCTTTTGCAGGGAAAGCACAGAAGAACATTTCTGCCTGCTGTCAGATGCAGGTTCAGTCAGAGCTGGGAAGATGCTGAGGTCAGAGTTTTTAAGCAGCTCCAGAGGTGTATGGAGAGGACCCTTTGCCCCCACCCTTGTTGCTAGTGTGAAGGTTGGCAACAAATCACTGCCCCTGCCACAGCTGCCGTTCTGCCTCTGCCAGGCTCCTGATATTAGCTACCTGAGCTTTTCCACAGGTCAGGTGTCTCCTTCTCACGCCTGCCTTCTCAGAGGCTCATTATTAGATTATAATTTCTGTGTACTTTCTGCATTCAGCTGCTCTGGTTTCAGTCTCCTTTCGGCCTGTCCCTACTGCCCTCAATATTACCACACTGACCGCAATAAACACTTTTCTCCTCACTGGCTCCAGGCTGCCTCTGGCAGCCTTCCAGTGATGTGTGCTGGAATACAACCTTTCCCAAACATTTAAATCTTCCTCACATAGTCTGTATTCGAAGAGTTTGCCTCATTGGGATTTCTAACAAAAAGAATCAAGTGAGGCCTTTAGTTTCCTTTTCGTGGGCCACGGGAGTGCACAGAGGGCAGATTTCAGGCTCTGGGTCCTTATGGCAGTGACGTGGAGGAGCCCTGTGCTCCCCTGGCTTTACTGGTGCCATGGCCTTGCTGGCACTGCAGTGAGCTCGGCAGGGCTGGCACTGCAGACAGCATAATTCCCTCTCTGTGTTGATGTGATCTCACTACCACCACCTCTGCAATAAGGATGGTATTAATGCCCCCACGGCCCAGCTCCAGAGTTTACTTGCTGAGTTATGGAGGAGGCAAGGAACTTATACTACATAATAAAGAGAAATGAGTTTTACTCATAGTACATGACTTGAGAACAGTGGTGTGGACTTTATATTAAACAAAGAACTATTCACCACTGAGGAATCAAGACGCACTGTGTGCTTATAACGCTATCATAAAAGCTGGTGTAGGTTGGATTGCTACCTGATGATTCACAACCATAAGGGCAGAAATGGAAGAGAGTGATTGAAATAAAAATCAGCTCAGACTAGGAATTCCACTGGCCTAGTTTTCCTTAGGCACAACCCATGAGTACACAGCTGTCCATGGAGAGACTTGCATCAGAATGAATCTCTGTGCCCTAAGCCAAAAGGAGATAAGCCATCTTCAACTCAAGAGCCATACCTCTACATAACAACTGAGAAGGGGCCAAGCTAATAACACTACACTTTACAATGATATAATAGCCATCAGTGTAAATGGAGCACTTTTCATTAAGTGATTTATATGCTTAAAGAAAACAAATATCATTGTTAGAATAAAAATATCCTCCAAGGACCACACAAGCCAGCTGGGCTTCTAAGGTCAGATTCAGCACTTCACTCATGCAGCTATGTGTTTTTGGCAACAGGGGACATTTTAAGTCCTGCTGACTCAAAATCCACTACACAGAGGGACACTAACAGATGTGCCCGCACAAAATTTGGAAAAAACTCATAAGTTCTCACAGGAAAAATCCTTCATGAGCTATTGATCTCTATTTTAAATCAATGTGGTTCTAAGTCCTGAGAAACTTTTCCTGAGGAAGCACTACCATTTTTGAGGTCAATTTGACTGGGCTAGTCATTCAGGAAAAAGCCACAATTGTTACAAGTGCTCATGCCATGAAGCTGACACCATCATTAATTGTTTACTGGGGCTGCACCATGGAATCACCTCACTCTTAGTGAAACAGTCCTGATTTACAGCCAATTCCATTTCTCTCTGCTTCACTGTGGCCATAAGATGTTCTTCTCCAAATGACAGCTGCAACACTTGTGGAGATGGAAAATACCTCGTTTGCCCTCAGCCATATCTAAACTGACTTTATATCCTCTTTTTAGGCAGCCCTTAGGAATTAAGATGGTGATACATTCTCTAGTACATTTCATTCCAGGAGAGTGCAGTGACTAACATGAGGAGAGATAGAATGTCATGGGTTATGGGTGCAGCAGAATGTTGAAGCGACAGAGACACACAATAACTGCAATGATTTCCAATTACATAAATGGAGGCCTATGTACAGAGGATGATTTAGACACTGAAGAAAATTAATACAAGTTTAGGACTAGGAATCCTCCCAAGGAGAATATAAACTAGAAAGAATTTCTTGAACTGCTCTTCTGAAATGAAACACAGCAAAATCCATTAACCACAAAATATATAACTTGATGGGTTTTTTTCCTAACTCTGTTATTTTGGTATGCTGTTGAGGGCATTCCAATAGAGACCTTGATGTAAGATGTTCTATTCAAGAACAAAGAACGCACAAGGTCTAATTTTGTTAATTTCATCATATTTCATCGATTTAGCCTTAAAAGACCCTTGGCTGTACAATACTTTGATGCCATAATGTTCACTTTAAACCCAGTGCTTTCAAGGTAGTGTGCAGGGATTTATTCTCATCCTAGTGAGTTACATAATTTGGACTCTCTGTAAGTTATTTGATAGCACAGGTTCCTGTAATTCTAGAGGAATGTGAAAAATAAAGGTATGGAATGCAAATGCTTATTGACTGAAAAATGTACATCAGGGATAACCAGTGTCACTTTGCTTTCTACTAGCAGATTAGAGGCAGGAGCATGAGAGACTCAGAAGTTGGCTTCTATACATAATATAGCCCACAAAATACAGCTTCTTCTGAGTGACGAGCCTGCCTGCTGGGAAGACAGAGGTGGTCCCAACAAAACTAAGAGTGCAGGTAAGAGGCTATTACCTTTTCCAAACGAGCCAACAAAATGGAGCATTGTCCCAAAATGTTTCCATGGTAACACTCTGACATAACTTTGGGGAGCATGGTCTCTTCTCTCTCCTTTCATGGATCTTAAACCCACAGTGTAAGACAAATTACCGGGACCTGGTGTCACTCCTCTTGCCTCTATGGCTAGGCAATACCTCTCCAGAACAGCTGGAAGCCCACAGATCCTTTGAAGATACTTATTTAAGGTCCTTGTTCTGTGAAAATATCAGGCCTACAGATTAAATAAGTCTGACACATCAAAGAGGCATGTCACGCTAGTTGTTTTATACAAACCATTGGATGCATGATCAGAAGAACTCAGCTAGTGTTTCTCGCAGTATAAGGAACAAGCCTTTCATAATCCAGATCTATTGTGAAGCACCATATCTGCTCTATAAGACGGAACAGTTAATAACCAGTTGGAAAATGGGTAAGAAAGTATGTCAGACATAAAATTTCTGTTTACATTGGTTGTGCACATATTGCACATATAAGTCTCTAGACTGAGATTGAAAATCATGTACCTTAGATAATACATACTTCTAGTTAAAGGACATGAGCTCTTCTGGGACTGGTTTAATAAGGGAAGTCAGCTTTTTAAAAGTGCAAGATTCATTTAATGTACCTTTCTTGGCTCTGAATCTCAGAAAAGTTGGCATTTTTACAAAGCTGCTTTCCCCCGGTTGAATCTGAATGCAAACCCATTGCCAGGCTGGGTTTCTGTAACTTGACATCTGTTCACATTGATTTTCAGGTAGACTTGCTCAGAAGGGATAGCGTGTAATGTCCAAACTCTTAGAAAAGAGGAAATGTATTCCCCTGTGATCAAATTGAGATATAATTGTCACATGAGCTAAAGAATCAGTCTGCAGTTTCTGAGGAATTCTGATCTATTAAGCCATTAAAACAATTCTGTTCCACTCAAACCATCCAGCATTTTACATTAACCAGTCCAAATCAGGACATATTACAGGGGAGTCCTTTTTAAGATGGAGGCTTCTTTGGGCTGGTTTACTGAAGGATGTTTGTCTTCTACCTTGTATATCTAGTGATTAGTTACTCTAACTGCCTAATTCACATCCAAATACCCTGGTACTACTGCCACTGAAGGCACAAATGATCTGCTATGGGACTACAAGGGACATATCTATTTGCACCATGCAGTGTAAATTGAATAACCAGGTTTGTATTCAGAATGCAATGGAAACTACTGCCTGATAAGTTTACAGGCTTCCTGGAAATGGAAAGTTTTGAAAAATTACTCCAAACTATCTATGGCAAAAAGTGAAAGACATTCACATGGCTTGTAGGTGTGGAATAAGGCAACAGCTGAGTAGATATTTTATATTTGATGACTAAACAGTCCCCTAGACCTTTCTATTAAAAATGAGGATGGGTAAGCCAGTCTTATTGTGCACCCAAACAAGGCATGGAAGGAGCTGCAAACTAGGCCTGCTCAGAAGAGTTACAAGCTTGCTGCATTTCCAGTGCTGTGAGGTTATGCAAGAGAGGACATCCTTCTTGACCCTGCAGGATCCACACCCTCTCTTTTTGCTGAGTGTCATGGGACTCTGCATAACGCAGCTTGGGATCACTAGTAAGGTTGCAAAGAAGAAAGTTACAATAGCTCTTTTGAGGTTGGTTTGGAGGTGGGGGGAGCTTCTGACACTTATCAGCTAAATACCCTTATACTGTGAGTATTGTTCTTGATAGTGAATAAATTCTACTGTTCATATTATGCACAATATTGTTATTTTTAATTTCTATTGCTTTATACACACATAAAGATGCTGACATACAAGCTGCAAGAGTTTCTGTTGAGACCTCCATGAGCTAAAACTCTTTAGAGCCACCACTGAAAGCCACCCTTGGGCCACATTCTGTCCACCAGACACTGAAACAGGTTTGCTCTTTCCAAAACCCTGACACACAAAGATCTGGAAGGAACAGCCTTGGTGAGACCAGAGCCATAAAACAGAGACTGTGGGGTTTTTTTTTGTTTTCTGGTAATACACACGTACACTGAGAGTAAAAGAATTAAGCTTGGTTTGGAATTTCCCAAAACATTGATAGTTACTAGTTATGATATACAGACTTCCTGAGAGAGCATGATTCTGAAGCAGTATTCTAAATGCCATACTGTCCACTTAGTGACTGCCCTGTGCTTCTCCCTGAGCCAGCACCAACAGACTTAAGTAAATGGACTGATTGTGATACAGAAATAAAAATGTTTGTATGTCTGTCAATAGACTTTGAAAGGTCACATAAATGATCAAGAAGCACTAGGAGAGACTACTGTAAAGGCAGTATTAGAGGCTGATACTCTAACTCACATTCAAGGCCTCTACCTGAGAAAATGCTGCGTCACAGGGACTTAGGCACTTTCTGTACCTGACACCAGGCAGAGTTCAGTGAGGATCAGAACATGCCACACACTGCTACCCAGAAAACATTTTAGGGTCCAACTGCAGCTAAATTTTCAGTGCCTAAATGTCTGCAGCAGAGGACAGGCAGAGGTAACTATCTCTTGCAAAACCACCTGCATGACCATGGAAGACAGAAGTTAAGTCTTCTGGACCCCTGGCAAATCTTCTCCCACTCTCTTTGCAGGGTAAGCCAGCACTCTAAACTCAGGACATCAACCATTGGGATTTGGTGACCATAATGAACAAAACACTCAAGCAGAAGTATCTATCAGGAAAAAAAATCCAAAGAGGTGTTTGTTCTTGAAGGAAAGCATTCAAATTGCCACCTAGTCCTGCTATTTGGTTCCTTTGAGTGAAGGCAGTTATGGATTCAGGCTTGATATTCAGATACCGATTCTGCAGTTGATCTCATTTTTTTCTTCAAAACAAAAGAACATTCTGCAGTCCTTTCCTTTCCTTAGCCCTGCACACTGTTCTACTAAGGTAAATTATCAAATCCAAATCCTGGGTTAATGAGTGCCAATCATAGCTCCAGCCCCTGTTTCAGGCTTGGCAACAAGTTCCCCGAGCCTTAGCAAACAATTATCATTCAGCTACTGTAGAAATTGATTCTTGGGTTGACGAGAGCAGTCCTCCCTTGGCTGGTAAGGTCCTGCCATGGGAAGCAATTACTGCAAGATGCCAGCTGACAGACTCATTCCGTGGAAAGTCAGGTTGTCTTGATCCTCAGGCACTCTCTAGGCAAATTGTATCCTTACACTCATCTCAAACCTCTTACGAACTGTTGGCTTCTATCAGGAAAAATGGATTGTTCCCTTTGTTTCTGTGGCACTTGATAGAATAAATCTGGACATCCTGCCTGCACAATAAGGAGATTTAATTTTAAAATTCTCTCACCAAAATGCTTCAGTATGATAAAAAAAAAAAGGGAATCATAAAGCAATGAAGAATGCTGCTTGTCTAGGGAGCAGTAATGCAGCACAGCTAGTAGGGCATTTTTTTGTGCATAAAGAGACCAAAATACCCTTAGCAGTGGCTTGTCTTTAGTAATCATAATTTTCTTTCCTCCCTAATTTTCAAATAATTTGTAGTAACACTTTCACATCACTTTGCCTGACATCTTTTGGCTATTAGTTTGGGGATTTTTTCAAATCTTTGTTATTCCAAGGTGGCAACTGGAAAAAAAGCAAAGATTTACTGCTTATTTAACTTTTCTGACAACATCTGAATAATGATTGAGATTTTGCCAAACACCAGTGAGACAGAGACACATAGTCAGTATCAGCTAACAAAAGAAAGTGGCATTTAAAGTCAGCAGAAAACGATTAGCCTTGATATTTATCTTTAGATAATTTAAATATAAGACTGGCTAAATAAACAAGTAGTAAACCATGCAATTCACTTTAAATACTGTTGATAAGAAAAAGCATTCTTTTTCATAACTTCAAAAAATAACTCCTGAGTAACATATTTGTTGTTGATTGTGGCACAAGTTCATGGAAGGTTTATTCCTGACTTTAAAAGCTGCAAACCTCAATGACATCAAAATATAAAAAAGAAAAATAATAGGAAGAAAAAACAAGATGTAAGGGCTTCTTGACCTCACCTAGATTCTAAGTTTTACCCTGAGGTATCTGGAAATGTGCTGGAAGCAGCAGGGGTGATGTGAGGCTTTAAGGTGATAAAGACAAATATTACAGTAAATGGACATTTGCAGTCACAGATACCTGAGCAAAGAGGGAACCCATGATGACCAATTTAAAATGTGTTTTGATTGAGAAGTGCCACATCTGTAAATAAAGTCTATAATGTCTGCAGAGAATCGAAAGAGTTCACTTGGAGTAATATCAGATATTGCTACTTTTGCTATAGCTGTTAATCCATCAGTTCTGCTGAAACTGTTAGGACCTGAGAAGGTTTTAAAAACATATTTCAGGTCCAAATCTCTATAGCATCATGCATCCAGTGTGCTCAATAGAGCTAAGCAGGCTTTTAAAAACTGAGAACTGTGTTGGGATCATTTTCAAATTCTGATGAAACATTTGTCAGAATTTTGCCTAGTTAATTTTCAGTCTTTTTAGAGTTTTATTCCCCTTGAAAAAACCTTTACAGAATATTTTCACCTTTTCTTTTTGCATTAACTGCATTTCAGATTCACTGAGTGCTGAGTGCACCCTTGGAAAGCCTTTTAACCTGGCTGGTAAGTTAAAACTTTCTAAATCTCACATGCCCACAGGGTTTCCCACCTTAATTAATTAATAACCCCCTCCTTGTCGTTTTAACTGGGTCATGAATTAATTTTAAAAGTTAATTATGCAATTCTTTCCTCTCCCTTTACTTATGCCTTTCATCCCTCTGTCCATTGGCTATAAACAATGTAGAAATAGAACCATATAAGCAGGAATGGTTGTTGTAAGTTTTGGACTGCTGAAAAAAGAGAAAAAATCCAAACATATCTTATTCCTTTATTCCTTCTCCCTTTCTTTGTTCTGCTTTCTATACCAGGCTTTAGTAGGTTTTGTGGAGAGCAATAAAAGCCACCAAAAACTTAAGTAATAAATTGATTTGGAATTTTGGTTAGTTGGTCGCTTGCTTTTTTTTTTTTAAGATAAAAAGAAATAACTATAGATGTAAGAAGGTGAAGACCATCAGGTGGGGGAAAAAAATCCCACCACTAGAAGAAGCAAATGGCTTTATTTCCTTCAACTGATGTACTCACTATATTAATTAGCATGTAGAAGAGTTTACAGAGGGAAACTGACTCGTGTAGGATATGTAGGTATAGAACATGCCTTATTTGATTTGTTTCTTAGCATATGGAGGTAGGATAAGAGTCTGCAACACCTTTTTGTACTCTCCATGAGTGATGTGCAGAACAAAAACCTTTTGGCTTTTTTTCCCCATCATCTCTAAAAATATCTTCTCTAAAGTTTTACTATCAATGGACATAAAGAAAATTTTTACCCATTCTTTGATCTTTATCAATGCCCAAAAATTGAAAATGAACTGTGAGACTGTCAGCCTCCCAAAGCCTCCCAAACGCATCCTTATGGATGCACCCTCAAGCAGAAACCCACTAAATTAGCCTGAGCAATAAGTGCAACAACTTTCCAAGAATGCAAGACTGGAAAGTATTTCCTAGGTCAAGTGGTTCACTATTATGGTGAGTTAAATGTTCACTATTATGGTGAGTTCACTATTATGGTGAACTCATTATGTTCGCTATTATGTTCACTATTATGGTGACTTTATGGTGAGTAAAGTCTTCACTATTATGGTGAGTTAAATGTTGCTCTCTCTGTGTCCAGTATTTTTATTAGAATAATCAGAAAGCTTTACCACCCAGTCCCACATGGACTCAGTGTGCTTTACCAGCTTATCTAGGTAGGGTGCAGAAACCCTCCAGGACTCAATTAACAATGATGTTTCCTCTTTGACGAGTGAGGGAGCTGAAACACAGAAAAATATCTCCATTCAGACTATGGTGCAGACAACCCAGCATCTGAATCCTTGAGCACAGCTGTAGCCACCAGATACATTGCAGAATGCTTCTTTTTAGCATTATTGTTTCGGAGATTAATATTTCATACAATCATCAAGACAAAGGACAAAGGTTGCCATAAGGCTGCAATATTCTGTACAGGAAGTAGTATCTACAGAAAGAACACTTGCATCAAATCTAACATGCACAGCAGGGACCATTTGTCTTGGCACATTGCCTGTTAAAGCCATTGCCTCCTTTTTTTTCCTTCTTCTGGAGTAAGTGACAAATTTCAAACCTTAAGAACATCTTAACTTTGTAAGCAGATAACAGGAAATATGACTATGAATGAACCTGCTCTGAGGATTAGCTGAGGTGAATGCCCGTTGAAAATGCATAAAGGTTTCAAATGTTACTCATGTCACTAAGGGGATGCTGCATATTCATTAAGGTATCACAAGGAGCTCATTTCATATTAATGGAGAGGTCATACATCCTTCCAGAGGAATTCCACTGCAGAGCTGCACAAATCAATGTGCTATTATTTTAAGTGTTACCAATTTAAACCTCTCTAAATTCACAGAACAGCCTGAATTTGCAAAATGATTTAGTCACTAGGAAAAATGTTAGTGACTCTTTCATCTTGAAGAGGTATAAAAGAAATGTAGTAAGTGTTTTTATATATTGAAACTCAATTCAAACTGCACACTAGGTGTTCGCTTTTAGTGCTCAGGAAAGCTGTAGACATTATTTAACATACACACACATACACACCCACACACACATATTTATGTGGCATCAACGTTCTAAGACCACTTTAACTGCAATACAGGTGGTTTAAAATTTGGAGTTCTGTACAAAGTTCACTTTTCTAATATATTTAATGTTTATACAAGTTCCATTGCCCTCTTGTGACAGAAACTTCACAGATATGTTCCATAAAAGGATCTTTAATGCTTAATATTTTGATAATTGAAAATATACATTTATTCAGTACACACAAATTTGTTTTCAGGTATTACATAATTTCTGTCCTCTGTTTTTGCATGTTGGGATAATGAAGCAGAGCTGACAACAACACAGATCTAAATCTTTCTCCCCTTTGCAGGATAAAAGTATCCCAGTGTTTTATGTTACTGAAATGTATTTGCAATGGAGCTGATTGAAAAGTACTCAGGCAGATGAGGTGCCTTAAGAAATTGCACTTAATTGAACCAGCAGTGCTTTGCATTAGAGAAAGAGCCTAGAGGTTCTTTTTGGTAACAGTGAAAGGTGTCCACATGTCCCAACAGATGGGAAAACAAGTATGATCCTGTCCACAGTTTTGCCAGGGCAGCAAACACCCATCCTCATGAATCTCTAGTTATGAAGGAGCTCCCACTTTGAACATGGATTTCACATTTTCAAAGAGTCAGGTTGGCTGTCTCCCCAGAAGAGTGTCTAGGCCCTGGCTGTGTCATCCTGTTGAGCAGCGGCGTTTCTTCATAACACATCAGCATGGCTGGGCATGAGTGTCAGCACAGCCAAACTAGCTGCAACCTCTCGTGGAGGAGAGAAGAGCACATCTGTAAGAATCTAGAACCCAACATCCATCACAGCCAGATCCATCACACTGATCTGAGCCTTGGTCTGAGTTTGCCACAGTGCTGCCTGAACTGCTGTTGAGGCAGGCTTGGTTCTGACTGTGTGGCTGGTGAAGGGTACATCTGCCTGGGTTTCAGGCACACAAAGAGCCAGATGTTTTGGAAGTCCAGATGCCTAGGGAGGAAGGGAAGAAACAGAGGGATGCAAAGGCATTTGTCCCAAACCTGAATCCTACAAGCCTGGCAGCTACCAATGAGAATGGAATGAGCAAGTCAGTGCCTCAGCTTTCTGCTGAAGAGCAGTCATAAAGCTGGCTAGAGTCTAGCCGATATTTCTCTCACTGGCTCTCTGTGGAAGGAAAGAAAAAATAAGGAATGGTCTTACTTTAAAAGCAATGATCACATGAGTTTCCTCCACAAAATTTTTCAGAATTTCCATTATGTGATGTATTCTGAATAAGTGGAAATTGTGCTAAGTGAGAAACAAAACCAAGTTGTCTCTGCCAACACTTCTGTGAAAGGTGAAATTTTGTGTTTCAGCCAGCTATAATTTCACGTAGGTGTTCTTGAGTAAAGAAACATTTGCAACACATTTTTATGTAAGATGGAAAAAACTAGTCATGGATTACTGATGGAATCTGAGGTCTGCCAGGATGTTAGTGTCCGAGACAATTCTTCAGATATTGTTGATTGTATGCAGTGGTCCCTCAGTTTTTGTCTGTTTTACTCCATTCTGTCATCCCATTTCTATGCCCCACAAAGCCCCTTCCTTTCCTCTCTTCTTGCATTTTGCCTTCGGGACTTTGCAGCTGGTTGAGAAGCGAGACCCTCCCATACAATAGTTACACAGTTATAAACATATTTGAATACACATGTAGGAAACATAGTCTGTGTTGTTCTGCTATGATAACCTCTTAAAATTGTTTAGATTAATGACAGTAACATGCCTAATTTATTACTGTAATTATTGTGATAATTTAGAGAAGATAAATGGACATCTATTAGAATTTAATGTAAAAAGCTGTAATTAGTCTGCTTCAGAGAGGGGAGAAAGCCAATGCACATAACTGAAAATCCATTAAGCCAATTATAATGTTACTGAGGCAGAAAATGTACAGCCATCTAAAATACACCCATGACTTTTGCATAACTGTACCCTAAGCATGTAAACCCATCTGTCAGATTCCTTCATTAATTTAATAAACATATCAAGGCAAAAAATTAATTAATGCACATAGTTCAGACTGAGAGTTAGGGTGGGGAGATGGAGGAGAATAAAATTTTGTTGCCATTGAGCAATTTTCATGTAAATAAAATAGCAGCTAATGCATTGGAAGGGACTTACAGTAGAGGAGGGTACACTGCTAATCATGGTTTCAGCTTTCTTAGGTATTCCCAGAAGTATTAAAAGCTGTCTTGGTGCAATTAAAAAAATAATATTAAGAAAAAAAAAAAAAAGAGAGAGAGAGAAAGAGAGAAGACAGCACTTGCTATCATCTATTTACTGTCAAATTAATTCAGCTGCTCCTGAGATGCCATCTGTATTAGGAGAGCGAGGGTGTCACTAGCTTTACGATCCATCAGGAGAAGTGAGAGCACTGTTCTGTTTGATGGCTCTGATAATGGAAAGAAGCTAAGCAATTGCAACAGATACATCATAGATTTTCTCATAATTACCTGACCTGTTACACTGTGTCACTCTGCCGCCAAACACACTGTTTTTATGTCAGAAGCTGTATGGGCATTCTTTACTTTGATCATTCTGTATTCTGCAGATGTCAGCATTACTGTATTTTAATTGACTCTGGGGTAGCATTAAAAAGCACCTTCCATTTCAGTTGCTTAGACCTGATGAAACTGACAACCTAGCATTTATGAACATTAGGCCTTCATGGTGACTGTGTCAGGAACTGTGTTTTTCCTAAATCCCCTAGGTACAAATAGCAAACTGATGTTGGTAAATCAGTTGAAAGAAAAACCAATGTCTATGCAAAGAGCACCTCTGACATTCTCTAGCCATAAAGGTTGCCATCTTTTCATTAAATTAAACTCTTGTGTCAAAAGTTCGTGTTATATCCCAATGCACAATTAAGAATTGACCAGTGTGCTAAAAGAGGGCTAGAACTAGTGAGGACTGAAGTTGTGGAAAAGTGTTGGTAACTTCAAAACAAGAATTTCTTGACAACTTCCATATTCCCAGTATGCCAGGAATCATGTTTTCCTCCTCCTGCATGAAGAGACATGTAGTTCTTTCAGTACTTGGGGGGTTTTTTGCAGCATGATGTATAATCCACAGAAATGACAGATAAAATGTCAGAATTTTCCAAGCAGCTGAATGGAACTTCCTTTTTAATTATTTTTAGAAATGCCCTTGGTTGTGTAAAAGTGAACTTGACTGCATGTGAATTGTCCATATTTCCCACCAGACTCTCTCCAACAATTTCTTTCATAAGAAATCCAGAAACTCTATAGGTACCATCAAGGTGTTGAGCTTGTTGCTTGGCTCACAGTCAACAGCTACCAATAATTACAAGAGAAGTGAAAGTCAGACCTTCGGTGTTCTGTCCTTGTCTCCTTCACTGCTGCTGCTTTAGTAAACATTGAACAATGTTCTGTGAAACACATCTTGTTTCACTGCTAACATACAAGGACAGTGTGCCTTTCCCCCATCACTCCTTCTCAGGCTCTCATGAACTTGGAGGCAAATTATGCTTACTGTGAAGGCCTTGCCATTCAGATACCAATAGACTTGGTGTCTGCTCCTGTTCAGGTCCCAGCAGAATCACTATGTTATCCCCTTGCTGATAAACTGTGTCACACTGCTGATGAGCTGTGGTAAATACATCTGCTTTCAGACATTAAAAAGTTTCATGTTGTGCATATGTTTTTAGTTCAGTCATGCAGAACACCAAGTGGTATGAGGCACCTAATTAGCACATTTATTTTGAGTGCTGTGTTCTCAAGAGTCCTAGAATAAAGCTACAAACTAGAAGTCTAAAGTAGCCATTTAGGTGTCTAGGTTACCCTGCACAGCAACTCTTCTGTAACTAGCTTGTGCACGTATCAGGACCATGGTGGTTTATTTACTGGTGGTGGTGGCATTTACTTTCTGAGTAGTTTTGGAAATGGTATTTATAAACTACTGACTGTCAGTGAGCTGTACCAACTTGTCTGGAGAGTTGACTTTAACATAGCAATAAGGAAGGCATCATTATCAAGCTAATAACACCCTCCAAATTTCACATAGAATCAAACCTCTATTTGAATTGTATGTCTTTGGTCCATTGTAAAATGAACTGGAATCAGTTTCGTGACCTAGATATCAGAACGAGCAAACAGCAGAAGACAAGCTGTCCATTCAGTGCTGTAATACCAAAGGATATTCCCATCCCACACTAATGGGATGGCTGAGGTAAAAGGTAGGGAGGCTGTTTTACAAGTGGAGTGAAGCTGTTATTGGGATAATCTACCCAGTTTGCAAACCACAGTTGGGAAAGAACGGTAGAAATTTGAAACACACATAAGAGTCACAGGAATGTTTAAAGACATATTAAGTGTCCTCCTGAAGAAGCAAAGAGAAAGAAGTAGAGTTTTTAGAAAAATAAGAGTGAGAGATAGATTAACTACAAAGTATAAGAGTGTCTGTAAGAAAAATAGCAACTTCTGTCAGACTCAACACTCTTGCAAATTCAGGTCTTGCAACAACCTCTAGCTGGTATTTGAAGGCACGAATATTATGGTATGTTTTTGGAACAGTAATTGTGATTAGCCCAAGAAATTATCAATAGGACACCTTTATCTTATTTTTGATTTGTGAATAACTGTATTTAACACATGTTTATCTGTGAAGCAGTTTAAATGCTTGGCTGATTCTTTCCAGCCTTAAACTCTGACTTTTCTCCTTTTCTCCTGCCCACCCCCAACCTCCATGCTACAAAAGATGTGGAAATCCTGGTGGAATCATTTACTAGGCTCTCCCTTAGGCTCACAGATACCTAATTGAACATCCTGGAGTTCCTTGCTTATGGTGATGGACACATTCAAAGCCTCGTGTTTAAAAGCAAACGAGAGCACATTTCAAGGAACATATTTTAGTACACAGTCAGTTACAATATTTCACATAAAATATATAAGAATGTCTGGAGTAGGTCAGACCATCTAGTTATCTATCCTGTCTCTGTCAGTGAGTGATATCAGCTATCTGGGGAAGATGATGAAAATCAGAACATGTGTAATGATGCCTCCTCCCCAGTACACATTTACAGAAAACAGCTGACTGAAGTTTGAGTTGTTCCTGAGCAAGAGCTGGTATTTTTGTAGTAAAAAGTCTTGCACAAAACTTTTTTTCTTCAGCAGCTATTTGGAACCTGTGTATGTTTTCACGCTATTTTCCACACTATCTGTGCAAGAAAGTACAAAATTAGAAATTACTCGTATTTTCCTTTTGAAATTCTCAGAAGCTTGTTGGTGCAGCTTAGTTCCAGTATTGGAGGAGACAGTGAACTGCTCCAAAGAGGCTTTCCTTTCAGAACTTTTTATATCTCCATCACTCCTTTACTTGTGGATTTTTTTCCAGATCTAGAAATTATTTGAATATGTAGTATCTAGTCCCTTTCCTTGATGACAAAGGATATCCCTGTGGTTTTCCTGGTGCTGTAACTGGTACAAAGAGAACTTAAATGATGGTTAGGCTTCCCCACACATTCCATGGGGAACTATTCTGAATTCTCACAGAGCTCATCATTATGTGATAGAAGGGAAAGCAGACAGGTTGCTGCAGTCCTTGTGGGGTCTTTCTACTGTTGGTTACCCCAGATTAAGAGAAGATGAATGCCAGTAGAAGAAATCAAGACTGAATGATCAGATGAAGCTCTGCCAAGTGTTTAATTTCCATCATAACAGAGCCAAAGTATTTTAAATAGAGTATTTGCAGAATAGATGTTTAGATGAATTCTAATACTAGCTTTAGATATGGTAGTCTACAAAGTAATTCAGAGAAAGTTTCTGGTTTTTAGTTGCTTGGATTTCTTTCCTCCCTCCCAGAGAAAATTGTAATTTAACTTTCTCAGTTCCTTCCTGTAATGTTTTGAAAGCCACTCTTGCATATTGTGAAAAAATACATAGAAAAAAATATATTATTAGAATGGTTCTCCCCATAAATTAACACAAGATTTTGGTGCCTAGGACTGCCAATTCCAAGATCTTGAAGCAAGCATGCAAAGATAATTGAGAACAATTCTGAGGGAAAGATGGATCCCAAGGTATTTGAAGCCCTGAGGTAACAAGCTGGCCTGAAAATCTAGTGGGAGGGGAAAAGTAATCAGATGTTCCAAGCAAATTGCCCCAGATTTATTGATATTGATTTTAAATCCAGATAATCCTCTGTATGATTTCCAAAGGAACTGAGCAACAATCTTATTTTAAAAAAATATATGATAAAGCAGCATTAGTCACTGATTGGACCTACTGTTCTCACTCAACCACTGTAATACTTTCATCTGGCAAAATGACAAAGCCAGCTTCAGAGGGAAGCAACATTTTTCCCTTTGCAAACTTTCAGCAAAAGCAAGAAACAAAAATACTCTATAAAACCCCAAAAATATGAAATAACAAAATAACTTCTTGTTCATGTGCTCCTGATAGGGAAAACATCCTAAGTGTATGCCTCGTTATTGAAATCTTTCATGTGATCCATGTTGTGTGTCTACCTATTAACCATTTTAACCAACTTTTCTTAGAACAAGATAAAGCATCAAAGGGAAATCAGTCTGACCTAACCCTTTAATATTTTTTATTTTCAAAGGGAAAATAGGTGTTCTGAGGGAAACAACTCCCATCTGTTTAGCATCCTTCTGGCTTTGGCAGTCATGACGCATTTATTTATTTGGTTATTCCCGGAGTTTTAGAGCATAGTGAAATTATGACTGTTGACCTAAGGAGTGGTTAGGTTTGTCAGAAATCACATGAATTGATAGATCATGAGGTTCTCTCCATCTCTGCCAAAGGCCAGTACAAGATCTTCAAGGTTCTTATTCTGAACTGTTGTTACAAATGATGATGACTGAACATTCTTGTTAAGGGTATGCACATGTAGTCACTTTTTGGAAATAATTACAAATAATAGCTATGGCAGAGAATTACACAGCCTAATCATATTATTCTCAAAAATCTTTCCCTTTCATTGCTTTCTGTTCACATCTTTCCAGTTTATTGTGCCTCCCTTTAAGTGTCAAGGTCACCAGCAGTGCCTACTCTGGACTACTTTTGCTTTCCTTCTTCTGTGGACAGCAGTAGCACCAAAACACAGTTTGAGAGGGAATTGCAACTTCTAAGAGGCAACCCACAGGCATCAGGGGTGGCCCTGCTGGAGTCACAGACCTATTGACAAACTGGAAGTCTCTTTTGTATTAAGTTTATTTTAAGCAAGGTATTTCCTATACAGGGCTAACTACCTTTAGTGCTTGGTATTGCAGAAGTGGTTCACTCACTCATTTACTTTTTTGGGCATCATTTCACTGCTCTGCAGCTGCAATAAATCACAGATTAGTAACAGCATCGTGTGTGGCATTTCTGGAAGGCACATGAGCCATGGGAAGTATGAAACAAGGAAATTATGCTCAGATAAAGGATAAAAACCTCTATACCATTTTCCATTTTTGTGTTGGCTGACCCTATTGAATCCCATGTTGTCTCAGCACTCCCCATTCAGTGCCAAATTTTCTTTTTTTAAAAAAAAAATCGTTCTTTTAATCATTTGTCAGACAATATTTTACAGAAAAAATACCCAAAATTTTTATTCTTGGAGAGAGGGAGGGAGGGAAAAGTGACTTACTTACACACTTGCACTAAATCATAAGCTTAAGATGTTTTCTGATTATATGATCTACTTTAAATCTCTACAACCTCTAGTAAATTGGTCCATGTTATTTCCCTTTTTTTTTTTAATTTTCTTTTGTTTTTGAGCAACTTTTTTATTTTCACTTTGACTTTATACTGTAAAGTCCTTTCTGGTGGGAATACCTGCTTCCTCCTCATTTTGCTTTCCTGCATGATATACCTTACATGGATTCACAAGGAAACTTTCTCAACTCCTTTAAGTTCCCCTGTTAGGGAGAGATGCAACTCCACTCATGAGTGACTCTATTGCTTTACAGTACTTTGATTTTCTCACATTACATCTAGTAATAGTCAACAAATAGTGAACAGGTTAATCCAGCAATGTTTTTCCTGTAGATCAACAGTAGGATCCTATAAACTCCCATATGGTATGGGAGATCAAAGACAATTAAAAATGGTACCATTTGTATGAATTTTTTCTTTCCAAAAACTCCTAAGCCATTTGGAAACGACTGCTGTGTGAGGCATGCAAGAACTCCATCATGGAGAATGTTGATTGCTCTGTTCCATGGAGTTAGCACAGCTAGAGCTAAAGTGGAATTGAGAAATTTTACAAAATTTAAAATATTATCTATGAAAGAATAGATAGGCAGATTACTCAATATAATTTGATTGAAAACACATTTTAAAACAGATTTCTGGCTGTAAATCCCAAAGATCTTATAGAAACCTATGAGGGAATCTATTTTGAATCTAAGGCCAGCAATCACTCAGGTCAAAGGGGAAAGTTGAAAAGCTTCAGTAGAGGCTTGAACCTGGAGCTTAGTTTTCAAGAGGAAAAAAAATCCTCACCTGACATGTGTATTGTGAGTTATATAAAAGTAATGAAGAAATCAGCCACCATACCATTTCAGTGGCAATGTCACAGAAACACTGCCAATTACTGAGTCACTGACCTAATTTAGAACCAAGGTATTACTGGAGAATAAGATAATAATAAATACTAGAAGTGATGAAGGACGACAAGAAGTTTTGAGCCAACAAGTCAGTCTCTTTTTAGGGAATCTGGAAAACACATTGCTCAGTCTGGCAAGGAGCAGGCAATTAGCACCACTTCATATCTCAGTTAAAGTGAGGGCTTAGCAAGCTTAGTTGTCATCTGCACTGGCAAGGGCTAAAAGATTACTCAGATGGATGTGGGTTAGGTGAATATGTCAACCAGACTGAAACCTTCTAGCCAGGGTGGATGGAAAACAAAGGTTCAGTCTCAGATCTGTGTTGATGAACAGTGAAACCCTGGCTGCAACAACCACTTCTGTTTGTGCTACCACACAAATATATAGGCTGCTTTTTTTTTTCTTTTTCAAGTTTTTTGTGGGCTGCCTCCAGAGAGCAGATGTAGGGGACAACTTCCAAGGATAAGACTAGAAGGCCTGCTAAAAATATCACACCAAATGAGAGAGGCAGTCCTTGAGTGGCCTTGCAGAGAAATGCTGGTGAGGAGGGCTGCAGCTGGGCACTGACACCCAAGGAGGGACAGGACACAGAACGAGAGAAGAGTGTGAGGGAAGGATGCACCCTCTCCTGACTCTTGCTCTCTGAAGGTTTTGAGTACCCTCTCACCTCATGTACTTTCCACAGAGATGTAATACACGTATTTGGATGCAGAAGGATTTCTGATACCAAGAAAAGGCTATGGGACTTCTTTAATAGAGATGAATCTCTGAGATCTCAGGGAATGTGGGACATGACTTGCACATCCCTAGTAACTCTTATAACTAATGAGCATCTGGAGATTTTGTTTTGCGTTTCAGAAAGAATCACTTAATTAAACAATTGAAAAGGCCTTTACATAACAAGATTTTTCCTCTGCTAAAATAATTTAACTGTTCATTTTTTATCAAAGGAATAGAACTAAATGCATGTTTGCTAATTGTTTTGATAAGAGTAGTAGACTGAATTATTGGGAGTAAAAAAGGAGGGAAATATGCAGGGCTGAAATATGTATTCTTAATAAAAATAAAATATTCTTCTTAAGGATTAAAAATAAAAATATAATAGCACATATTCACCAGAATGAAGCCACACAGCAATGTATAAAACCAAGCACAGAAATGAGAATCAAGGAACAGGCGATGCAGTTGACAATGTTCATCTCAGACAGAGAAACAGATAGAACAATACATAAATAACATGTGCTTTTGGATTAAGAAAGGATAATATGCTGTAAAAGAAAAAGCTGTTTTATCAGAAATACATCTGAAGATGTTGAGAAAGTCAAATAGAGCAGCATTTGGCTATGGCCACTCATCTGAATGACTACATTCCCTTAAAATAAAGTTTTCCCTTTGCTCCTTTCATTTACTGTGTTCACAGCCTTGATGATGACCTGTGCAGAAAGACTTCTGACACATTTGATACTCATGAATTTTTCTTAATGAAAGACTACAGAATTAGACCATGGACCAAAATCTTAGTTCTGCTGAAGCCAGTGGCAAAAACACCTAGCTTCTGGCAAATCTACTTACTGTCTCAACCACATCTATGTACAAGTCCTAATCCTATTCCAAACTGCTTTAAAAAGGACTTTACTCAGACAGAAGAAGTAAGAAAAATATTATCCTGAATATAATACTAAATCTGTCATTTTTCTGCTTCCTTCACAACTGTAAGCTCCTGCACATATTTATTCTTTAACCAGAGGTATAAAACATATCAATATTCCTACTTGTTATGATCCATTACACCATCTTCCAAATTATGTAAATATATAAAAGAGATCTCCTTTAAAAGAAAATAATCTAGTTTAAGCATATATATATATATATATATATATATATATATATATATATATATGTCTTCAGTAATATGAATAAAGAAAAATATTGTACATGATTAAAGCAGTGAGAGTTCATTCTGCAGCTGAATGAGATACTGGCACAATTTCCCTGTAAAATCTGGAGCACTTGGTATGTGTTACTGAGATTTATGAATGACAGGCACGACCAAAATCTGTCATGTACTCCTCTTCCATTATAGCCACCGAATGGCTATGTGATGGAGCATCAAAGCCCTTCAAATGTATGCTTTTCTTTGCTGTTCTTAGGTTAGGCTCTGTGTGGATTCAACTCTGATGATAAGCCCTTGAAACTGTACAGGCATTTTGATCACAGGAAAGTAAAATGCTGTCTATAAATCTAAACTGCAGTGAACTAGATCCTCCATAATGTTCGTGAACTAGGTAAGTGTTTCAAAGGCTGTCTAACTCTGCTTCAACATCAATTGCCAAACTGCATCTAAGAAGTTTTTACATAGGAACAGAGAGCAAATATTTTAAACTCCTCTCCTTTTTTTCCCCCCCATTTTTTTTCCCTCACAAAGGCATGCCAGAATGCCCATTTTTTAATAATAATGAATGACTAGTCCCAATTGAAGCTCTCCTTTCAATCAAGGCCACAGGCTAAAAACCTAAAAGACAATGGTAGAGAGAGCCCCCTGGGATCTTGGACTACTGCATTATTCCATCTCTGATATGCAAACCTAAGACATAACAAGAGTTAAAAAGGCTGTGTCAGGAATATCAACTCTGACATTTCTCTTTGTCACTAATTTTGTACAGTTATGTTACTGAACTCCACATAAGCAGTTCATTTATACCTTGGCAAAGGAGGGAAGGAAAAACAAACATAATGTGTAACAATAATGTAGGAGGCAGCAAATTTTGTATCAACAATTCTGCCATAGTATAAGGGCATAGATGTGTTTCAGTGTTTTATAGGAACCTGGCATAAGTGAGTCTTTAAAAACTAGGCATGGTACTGTACAGATTAGATATAGAAAGATTTCTCTAGCTTCAGCTTTTCTCTGATGGCCATTTTTGCAGTATATAAGTGCCTTATAACAAATTATGCTGTATTCATACAAACACAGAATCCTTTGCTTCCTCCTTTGCAAGGCTTTCTTGCATGTGCATGTATCTGCACACATATCAGAACATATGCACAATATATACATATAATAGCATATATTTTGTATAATTTATACTGAAAAAGTTTATTAAGGTTTATCAACCAAACATCCTTATTCTGACAGTTTTTATGTAAATTTAATAAGAAAAAAAAGAACTATATATTTGTATTTTGACCGCTGTCATATCTGTGTCTGTAGATTGGTAACATCTAAGAAAATAGTTTCAGGTTCTAGTTTTATTTAATTTTTTCTTTAAACTCAGTCCCTGAATGATTACTGGAAAAACACATGTTTATTTTGCAATATTTGTCAAACACTGGATTAAACACTGTGTGAACAGAAAGGTGCTGGACAGAAATTGCCAGGTGAGACCCAGTACAAGAGCCACCCCGTCACACCTTTGACCCCGAGCATGCAGCTGGCATCACACAGATGCTTGGAGACATAACAAATGTCCTGGCCCAGCTTCCATCTGTTGTAAAAAACCCAGGCACAAAGAGGAGCCCAGCTAAGCCTGGTGAAATTGCTGCTGTGCCCTCTGGATGCCAGAGACAACCAGCAAAAGGCAACAATAAAGCTCCCATATGCCCTTTGTTTTCACACTATCACAGCTAAGCCGTGCGGCCTCATTTAACGGGGCTGACAGCACAACCTACATGGAGCAGCTTTCTCGACCAGTTCTGAGCATTGATTGTACTTTATTTATTCGGCACTTGAGCTATCAAAGGGAAAAAGTGCCCGTGGCAAGCTAGGTTGCAGTAACAATCTGTGCATTTTAAACTGTCTGCATCTACTTAGTTACTATAACTATTCCCAACTGCATGATTAAATACAAATGATGTTTCCATATATTAACTGCAACCTTCTTTCCAATATGTGCTGAACATGATACTTAAAACATAAGATTCTCAAATGGAAAAACATTTATGGGAGCAATTTCCCAAACCTGTGTGATTATCACTTGCAAGGATGTACACACCAGTTAAAATACACAGTATTATGAGAAATCATTTCCAATCTACTGAGAGTGGAAACAGAATTAAAATTCTGCTTCTGCACAAAGAAATCTCTCATATAAATCATCTTACCTGTTTTTCACTCAGACATTAATAGAGTGCTCAAATTTGTACATTCTGCATGCAATTTAGGTATGAGTATTACCTATTTGACTGTATTAATATGAACTGCTGTTTCAGACAGTGGATTTAACATTTGAAATTACCTTCGATTCCTGTTCTATTAAAAAACCAAACAGACAAAAAACCCAACAGTGCCCCCCAACCAAATGAAACCACAAACCATGAAAGGAAACATTAATCAATGCTGATCCTTTATGGAGTGGTACTGTTAATGTATTTTGAACAGAAGAACAAGTAAGCCACTGAGGTAAATGAAAAATGTGATAAAATTATGAATGGTAGATCACTCCAAATCAACCAGTTACTTCCTTCTTCCAAGAGCACTTGCTTAGTAAACAAAGGAAATTTGATAGCTCTATTCAACCTGAACTTTCATAACTCATTTGATAGGGCATGTAAAAATTATTATTAAAACAAAACAAGCAACAAAAATCCATTGCTCAGAAGATGAAGAAGGAAGAGGAAGGGAAAACATGGAGTGCAGGATGTATTCCAGTTCTGAGCTCTAAAACTGATTCCTGAGTGACTGTAAGTGTTACTTAGGGACTACTGACCCTTAGATTTCCTACTTTTGACTATAGTTCATATATTAAACTTTTATGTGTGTGTTTTATTCACAGTCTGTTTAACCAAAGAATGAGCAATATGCGAGAGACGCTGGCATGAGAATGGCAAACATACTCCCAGGATGGAGATAGAGGTGTGTCTCCAGTAGGACAAGAACCGCTGGCTTTGCACTTGACATCGGGATTAGCTAAATCTGAAGTTACGTGTACTGCACAACCCCATTCAAAAAGACAGACTCACAGGGGAGAAGGTGCAGAGGGGACTCTGAAGGTGATGAGAGGAACAGTGCTCAGATCAAAACTGCTGGTGGTCTGAAGGAGGACCAGCAGGTTGTCAGCTTCTTCAGCCAACTCTGATAACTGGGCATTGCTGAAGACTGTTTCTGAAATTTCCCTCAACGTGGTTTAGGCAGATTATCCTTCAGTGCCTGTGCTCCCCTCATGAGATGCAAAAAACTGAGGATATCCCCCCATATTTGCTGTTTTGGGAAGTAAAATATGTGGGGGGTGTCTTTTATCATTAGTGCACTAACAGGGAAGAGACAGAGTATCAGTTTCTAAGATCTTATTCCAGAATAAAATTTAAAAAAAAATAATTAAAATCCCCCTGTACATCCCTGAAATAAGAAATTCCTTGCTACTGTTTATGGTACAGAGGACTAAAGGGCGTACAGATTTCTGCTTTCAGGCTGCACTTAGGAAGCAGAGCTGTAGAGAATTTCAACTTTTCTCTCTTCTGACAGATACTATTGATGTCACCTGCTGGTACTCCTGACTTATTTTAGTCCAGAGTGAAACAGTGTCTATCAATGCATTTCATGCACATGCAGCTGCTTGCATGTGACTCCAGCTGGGAGGATTGTTTGGTAAAATAAGTAATGTATTACTCCCAAAGGAACAAGCATACTTTGCACAATAGAAGAGTTAGAGGTGTTATCTCACTTTTGCAAAGGATGAAGCAGGAGGGGATTACTTACCCTTCCTCCTTCTCCTCCCTTCTATGGAGAAGAATATTACTTCACCATATAAAGTGTGTCCTAAAAGAGGCTGGACCAGTACAAGCCCTGAAAAGAAAATGATCAGTGAAAAATAATAAGAAGTCCATATGGTGGATTAGTCTTGAAGAAATGTGAGCATAGTGTCAGGTTTTTATATTTCAGAATAACTGCTGTCACAAAATATGAAGGGAGCTTTTTATCAATAATAAAAATATTCATTGAGCAAACCTGAAACAAAATAGAGTCACAAAGAAATAAAAAACCTGACATAACTGGTATCTAACATAGTTTTATCTATTAAAATCTAAGTAGACTGTTTTACATTACCTCATATTCTTTCTTCTCAGGTGTGCTTGATTGTGAGATGTAGACCAGATTGAACATGTCAAAGCCTGCAATTTCTGTTTATTTTTGTTTATTGCTTCCCCCCCCCCTTTCTTTCCTGGCTGGACAACAAATATTACACCTAACATTTCAAGTTTAAAGAGTACAAGCTGTTCTTGTAATGATCACTGCATTTAGAGAAAAGCATTGAATCTGACAGATTTGTGTAAGAAACGAGTTTTGTAGTTAAGTGTTTTGTGTTTCTTTATCTTTGTGCTTACAATATCAGTAATATATTTTGCTTGAGTTCTAAAAATATAGCTTTTTTGGATTCAGTCGTTAATGAAAACAGAGTATTATACCATGAGAGGTGACCTATTGAAGGCAAAGTGCTAATAAGTTGCAGATTGTTCAACATGACCTAAACCCTTTTTTTATTGAAAATGAGATCTACAAAGGTACTTTGTAATATGTTTCATAAGGTCTTAATTTTGTCCAGCACTAACAGGGCCATTAAATCTACTTAGAATCTGGATTACAAGAAAACAAGGATATTTGTCTTCTCTTTTACCTTTTTCTGAAAATAAAAATGCATGCCTTGCATACTGCCTTAAGATGTTTTCTAAAGAAACAAAAGAAATTTGCTAAAACCTCCTCTCTGGGGGGAGACTTAGAGAGAAAAAGGCAGGGCCATGGGGGCAGAGGATGAGCTGTGGAACTGACTTCCTTTTTTACCATAAATTATGGCTGATTGTGCAACTCACAAGGGGCATAATGGGCACTCTCCTAATGCAGATAAGTGGTTGGCTGTGGAGCAGCCACAGTGTCTTACCCCCTCCATTCCCTGCCTAGAGACAAAAGCAGTTGCATTTCACAGTTTGACCCTTGTCACAAGTGAGCCCATGGCAAGAAGTAAACCTGCTGTCACTTCTGCTCACCAGGGTTTCTGCTGTTGTGCCATTGTGACTTTGCAGGGCCACCCCCCAGCCCTCAATTCACTTCTTAGACTCACCTGCTGGTGCTGGTCCCACATCTGAACCAATTATTCTTCGATGTCACTTTAGTTTTTTAAGAGCTCGTAGTGTTGAGTGTTGGGGGGCTTTGGCTTAGCGATGTCACAAGAAAATAAATCACTCTGTTTCATTAGAAATTCTGGCACAGAACCACCATCTGACCCAGTTTACAGCTGTACCTGTTCAGGAACTGCCCACCTCCTCACCCTACTAGGGGTCCTCCAATACCTGGTAACAAATGAAAGGCTGGGCATTGTTCCCTAGATTTACAATTTTTTAAGACCAATCACCTCAATCATATTTACCTGCAAGAAGGAAAATTAGGTTTTAATCTGTGAGGGCAGTATGTGACTTTTAGAAAGCTCTGAGGGAAATTTCCCTTAATGTTCACATAATTTCTTCTGCCATCTTTTCTGCTTCATTTCTTTTCTTTGTAGACTAGCTGGAAGTCAAATGAACTAAAAGGACATTTTATTTGGAGTCAGTCTTGTCAGCAGCCCACTTTCTGACTTCAAGCACATCTCTCAGGGCACCAACACCTGAGCAGGGATGGGTGCAACCCCCAGTATCCTCAGGACACGTTTTACCCTTTGGAATTTGTGCCAGTCATACATGCTACTGACACTCTCCTATGTAACATCTTGGGAAAACCATGCATTGTTGAGAGAAACCAAAATTCTGAGCAAGATATGATAGTTCACCTGTCCCTTTTCTCTAATATTCGTAACTCTATGAGGGTAGTTTGTTCAAGATTTAGTGATTACGCACCCAGGGAGAGCTGGAAACTGGGGACTCAGGTCTTCTCCACATGGATCCTTGTGGAGTCTCTGGATGTTTATGGACCCTTATTCTACCAATTACTTCACATCCTACACAAAATTCATTTCTAAACGTAACATAAAAATGACTTTACCAGTTTTAAGATTACCTGAAGTATATATTCAGATTGCAAAGGAAGATGCAGGAAAATCATCACTGGGTATTGTCTCCACATAGTACAACAGAACCATTACTGCAATTCCCCACTTGTAAAGGTACCAGTAGCACAACGTGGGCTGTTTGTTCATGCTTTCCTCACCCCAACAATCAGGAGAAAAGGTGGAAACTGCCTCATGCACCTTTCTTGGACTTCTTTCAATTTACAGTGAGCACCAGTCAGGTATTCTAAACTCCTGCTGCCAATGGATTTCCTCTCCCCTTTCCTGACGTGTTTTGGTCTCCTTGGCACTAGGATCTCATTTATGCAACAGCAGCAGCTCATGAGACAAAGACTGGGGTTATTTGAGTCCTGTCATGTATTCTGGGATGGTTATACTCCTGGTTGTTGCCTTAGTGGGATAAAAGTGGCCAAAGCCTATGCCCTAATAGGGTCAGGATGACATGGAGGTGTCCCAGACACACGTTGCCATGGAGCATTTTGTCATCACTCAGACTCCTGTGGCAAAACCAGCAGTTACCCTCTCCTCAGCCTGACTGGCACCTGCTCCTCAGCACAGCTGGCACGAAGCTTGGCCAGCCCAATTCCATCCCCACTACAGCACAAGAGCAGCCGTGTGCGTGGTGGTTTGCTTACTCCAGGAAAGATGTGCAGCAGAACAGGGATTTAAGGCAGCTCTGCTGACTGTCAGGCCTCTGCTCTAACCTCTAGAGCACACTCCATAAATGTTTGAATATTTAATAAAATCTTCTGGGTGTCTGCTTCCTCAACACTAACTGTTTTAAAGTATTCATGGGTTATTTGTTTATGACTATTAAACAAATCTATTAAACACTCTGCATTATTTTTAGTTAAATTTTGTTTTTTTCCCCTTTTGCTTTAATAATTGATATTGTTTTGGATACATAAATATGTCCTAAGAGTATTTGTCATTTCCTAATGTTTACAGTGGGGATATTTTTTTTATATAAAACTGTGAGATTTTTCTTCCATGTAAAGTATGCTTTTCTGTTGCATGCACATTTCAGAAAAAGCCACAGACATTGCATCTGGCAAAGGCATGTGAATTTGCAGGAATTGCAGTAAATGCTATTTGGAAAACCTCATGCTTTAATTTCTCACTCATCATGTGGTTACAGAGAACAAGGACATCCTTGTATAAAATTTAACAGAATTATGTTAAGTGATGGATAAAAAATTTCTGGCATGCTCCTATCTATTTCAAGAACTACTGATTTAGAACTTTATGTCTTGAATATTGAGAATAGAGAGGATGGTGCAAAGGAGAAAAAAAGAATACAGAGGAACATAAAAGTCTCTTAGATAAGGGGCTTATTGCATCAAAATCAGAAATTAAACTGGTTGAAATGAATTGCTTATTTTATGTAAAGAGTGGGTGGAAATTCTGAGCTGCTCACTAAATTCTGCAGATAGAAATAGTCAGGAAAGTCAAGAAAGAGCTGAAATACTCCTACTCTAAATTGTTAATAAGCTTTGGATGTCATTTTCTATGCATCTGCTCTCTTCAAGAAAAAGAATAAATAAAACAGATAAAGAGAAACTGAATCTGCTCTAGAATGAGGATTTTTATTTAAAAAAAATATCCTAAAGTCACTGGAATCATCTTGGCAGAGAGCCAGTGAAATTAGTGTGGATTCACTGAGGAAATACTTCTTACAGGCACTTGTCATTAGACATGGTCACAGATGCAAAATCTTCCACTCCTTGTTCCCCTTCCCCCTGGAAAAAACAAAAGCACCATCTACTTCTTATCTCTCTCCTGACAATGATTCTTTAGTCCCTTGTGCTTGAGCTGCTCCCAGACACAAAAACATGATGAGAAACAAGAATGCACTAGGGCACACCTACCAGTTGATAAGCAAGTAATGCCTGCTGTTAGCATGCAGGTTAATTTAAACTCCATGGAAAAGATGGGACAATGCACCATCTTGGTGGAAAATCTTCCTTCTCCTACTCTTCCATCTCTTTGTATTTGAATTGAAATTTTCTGACTGTGGCCAATGACCAATATCTACAATGATTTGTGCCACAAGATTACTATTTATCTGGCCAGGCTCACCAGGTGGCAGTGATATATGCAGTCCATTAGTGCCTTTGGCTTTGGAGAAATGTTATGTTGCTTCCAGTGGCAAAGGGGACAACTGCAGGGCAGTCTTGTTCAGGAAAAGTACAAGGAAAAAGAAAAAGAAAAAAAAAAATTGTCACCTAAATGACCAGAAATGGTGGGAAGCTTTAGGTTTGCATTCCTGATGTTGACACTGTGTGGCAAGCAAACATGGGTCTGCTGGGTGCCTGGGACTGGATCCCAAGGGAGGGTTCTTATTGTTTTGCCTAGTGTAATCTTGCCCTGCTCTTGCTTCTGTGGCAGAGGAGTGAGAAAGCAGCAGCTGGTGACAGTGGAGAATCAACTATTAGACACTCAGATAACTTCTTGTGATGGCACAGCACCTGGCCTTTGTGCACAATGGGACAAGGCTTCACAAGGTGTCACTGTGACTTAGCACTCACCTATGATGTGTTCTAAACTAGAAACAGGAGAAAATGCATGGAAATGGAAGAACACTTGGAAAAATGCAACATACAAATTGGATATGTGTAAGGTGCAGTGACTCTCTAAAAAGGCCAAGAGAGAAAAAAAAATCACAACTGCATTAAAAAAATAAAGGTAAATTAGACTACCATTTGATTTCCTTGAGCAATATTAAGCAAGAGAAAAAAAATTACACATGCTTTTACACATAAATAATGAAATACAAACCAGGAGATAAATTTTCTGGAGACAGTAGATGGCTGCTTCCTGTAACAAGAAACCTCAGAAATCACAAGGATGCTCTTTTGGACATAATGTGGAGTGACGTACAGGACAGAATAGTGACTACAGTACTGAATTTCAAGAAGAGAAATTGTGTAAACAGTGCTGTAACTGGTCAAAAATGAACAAATAAAAAAGAAAAAAAAAAACTCATAAAAGCAGCTTTCCAAAACAAAAGAAGCCTAGGAGCAGCCTGGAGGCTGTTGAAAAATTAAGTGCTAGAAGCCAGGTAAAAAGTATACTACGATTCAGAAAGAAAACAAAGCAATCCAGAAAATCCCTTCAAGCATTAACTGGAAAGTTATGCAGGCTATCACATGGAAAATCAGGAAAAAAAAATGAAAAAAAAAGAAATGTGGCCTAGAAAAAAAGAACAGTAAAACCCATACACATAGCAAGCTGAAAGTAAATAAAAAACCAAGAATATCTAAAAAGAAAGCAAAGAATATGACAAAGAGCTCCCTGAAGGCAGCCATGGCAGGAAGAAGGCCCAGGGGATTAGTGAGATCCTGTGGCACCAAAGTGTAGAGAGGGGACAGAGGCAGGATAAGGTAAATCCCAGGTGCTGGAGGTGCTGGCAGCGTGTGGCAGCCGTGGCCCCATGCTCTGCCTCCAGTTCTGCCCACCAGCCACAGTGCTGGCTGCGTTCGGCAAGGATGGGGGAAAGCAGATGCACAGTAAAAATTGCAAGTCTGTCTTGGGCAGACAACAGATCACTGTCTGTAAAAACCCTAGGAAAACCTCATAAAACTGAATGAGTTGGGAAAAGGTATACCAAGGAATGCAGGATAATGCATCTCAGGAATTGTATCTAAACCACGTTTGTATGACATCAAGACCTGAGCTAGAAATGCCTGCTGTAACTGAACTTCAACTACCAAAAAGAGACCTTGGTGTCATCACTGGCTGGCTTTCTAAATCTTTGTCTCAAATGACAGTGAAATATGCAACAGGAAATAATATTGGATACTATTGAGCCAAAACATCAGAAAGGCATTATCAGTGAGAACAAGACAGACTTTTTGGCACTATTTTAAGCTGGAATGTGTCATACATCAAGTGCATGTGTGCAGTCCCAGCTCTGTGACTCAGGAAGGACTTAGTGGAGTTGGAGGTGACAGGGGAGAGAAGCAATAAAAAGGATCCATGGGATTAGGTCATTGGTATCCAAAAGGATGCAAAGTTTTGGGATCCATCATTTTGAACAGGAAAAATAAACATGACTCCATCAGGAGGGTGCTGTGTAAGCTGAATGTGAAGCTGCTATTGACTGAGCCCTTGAAGCTGATGAAGCAAAAAGCTGACTGCTTTTACTGAATGCATATGAACACTTGTAACTTGTTTTGACAGGGAGGGCAAAGACAAGCAGCACCAGCAGCCTGCGAAAGGGAGAAGAAAAGTTTGTGGTCAAAGGTCTATGAACAGATACTAGGAGAAATAAACAGGAAAATACCTCTAACATCCCAAATCCAACAATTGCAGAAACTGGTGCAGAGCAAAGGAAATGGTCTGGCATGAAGTGGCTATGCTCATGTGTTAAATTTCCAGTCACCCTTTCTGCAGACAGAGGGCCAGATTGGATGGACCACCAGTTCTATTCTATTGGGAATATCTTCTCTTACATGCTCGTATAATGGCAGGATTGGAGTGGGGCAAATGGATAATTCCAGAGAGCACCAAGGAATATTTGTGTCTGTATTATTTTTTGTACCTAGCCTCAAATCCCATTTGTATTGAAATTGCTGAAAGAAATGGTTGATCGTAACTATGTCCTGTTGATTGTAACTATCCCAGCTACAGCAGCAGCTCATGCTAAAAAGAAATTAAACTACAAATACAAAAAGTTCAAAATTGTTTAGATTTCTTGTATCAGTTGACAGAAAGGTGGTGTCATTGGAATGGAAACAAACAAAAAACCTTACTCTAGCAGAAATATGCTTAGTGGTCAAAAATACCTGGAGGGTGAGCTCAGGCCCTTGAATTTGAGGTCAGCTTGGGAATTTTTCAGCTTCTGAGCTACCTTCTTATAGAAAGCAGAACTTTGCCCTACTATTTTTATAGCTATTCCTAATTAACTGCTATTCCAGCCCTCATGCCTTTATTAGCTACTCTGTAACTATTTGCTCAGCTTTCTTCCATTTTCTCCTTGACCACATCCAAAATTTTTTTCTTTACTCATTTGCTTCTGTGTACTGCATTCAGATGGAACATACTGATCTGCCAGACCAGGGCAGCTCAGACCACTGCTTTAACATCTTCTCGAGAGAAGTATGAAAGTTCCTTCCTTCCTTCCTTCCTTCCTTCCTTCCTTCCTTCCTTCCTTCCTTCCTTCCTTCCTTCCTTCCTTCCTTCCTTCCTTCCTTCCTTCCTTCCTTCCTTCCTTCCTTCCTTCCTTCCTTCCTTCCTTCCTTCCTTCCTTCCTTCCTTCCTTCCTTCCTTCCTTCCTTCCTTCCTCCCTTCCTTCCTTCCTTCCTTCCTTCCCTCCCTCCCTCCCTCCTTCCTTCCCTCCCTCCCTCCCTCCCTCCTCAGAGGCTTCACTCCCTCCCTTCCTATGTTCAGTCCTCCCTAGATTTGTTCCACTTTACTTTTTTGCACCCTTTTCTTTCATGGAGTAATGTAAATATGTGTATCTATATCTATATCTAATTTATATCTGTATCATCTATATCTATCTATATCTATAGATATATCTCCCATATATCTTGATATAGATTGATCCACTCAGGGTGCACAAACACTGAAAGGATGACCATCAGGAATAGCTTTGCTCTTTACTAACAGGATGACTTGAAAAGGCCTGTGTGGTATTTCTGGGGTTTTACTTATAAAGCAGCTTAGGAATGTGAGGCAGGGCAGTCATTTGGCACAGAGGAGCTGGCTTGCCCGGCTTGGTTTCACATGGGTCAAGTGGGGTCATGGTCCTGTGATGTAAAATCACATTGCCCTTTCATGTCACAGCAGCTGGCTCATGTCCTCCCTTCCCCAGTGCTTGTCTGAGTGTGTGTCAATAAGTTACTTGATCCACGCTCTTGCACTGGTCTCTAGAGCTTAACTGCCTGAGAAAATTTGGAAGCATGAAAGCAGTCAATCTTTGTGGGCTGTTTAAAGTCTCCTTCTATCAGGAAATATCAATGTTTGTACTACAAAAATCAGGGGAGAGAGAATGAAAGGAGAACATGAAAGAGCTACAAATTATGTTAACACTAAAGTCACAAGTAAAAAATTACTATGATGCATTAAAAGCACTTCCTCCTACAAGCATTTCTATTTCCTCCTGAACTTTCAAGCTTATAAAACACATGAACACTGAAGGGAAAATGGGCAAAGCCCACTGGATACTCATTTACTACCAACACTGACAGCTTCACACCCGACAACGCATTAGCAGACACTGTCCCACAATTATTGCTGCTCCCATGGCACCAAAATACATGCAGCTCAGACATTGTCAGTAAATTTGTTTCACATTTTCCTAGAAAGCTCTTGAGGCTGGTTTCTGAAAGAGAACTAACCACCCACTCCCTCTTGGCAACCCATGGGCCTTGCATGATGCACTGGTGAGGTTGTGCCAATGCTCTTGCTAAGGTCTCTTCCCTACCCCATTTTTAACATGAGCTTCAGCTGTCCCTGCTGCCTTTATTTGGGATAGAATAGACAGCACGTTCAGGGTGATATACTTACTTTAATACTGTCATAAACAGATTTTATGGCAGTAGAATCATTTCCAGCCAGACCTTTGGCAAAACATAAAGAATCCACTCTAAGCTTATGATTTCTTCTATGATGTCTCAGACATAAAAGAGAGAATAGGGGTTTTTTTGGTGTGTCTCACACTGAGTGCCTTTCTAGAGCCTCTCACACACGTGCTGTTTTCCAGCTTAATGCTGAAGTATTTCTAAGCCTCAATCTGTTCACTATATCTTAAAATTGCCTCTTTTGGCATCTCTAGTAACACCTCTTCTGGCTCAGAGGCTGTTCTTTTGTCTTTTTCTTTCTATCTTTCCACAATATTTTTTCCAGAGCAAAGTATACCCATGAAATTATATTCTACTTTGAATGTGATTTTACAGCTTGACTACTAGAAGAAGCACAGAGTGGAGAAATTTCATTTTGAGTATCTTAGTGTTGGTGTTGGTTTGGGAGTGGAGATGTTGGTGAAGAGGAGAAATGAACAGAATAAAAGAGCATAATGATAGACTTTGGTACCATGAAATGGTGGACCCAGATAGCTCAGATCTTGCGAATAGCTGGTAGAGTTGGCTTACAGCTCACAGAAATATGCTGTGTTTTTCAGGAAATGAATGCTCCTTAGAAAAGTGAGATTCTATTTTATTGTTTTATACATAACTTCTAAGCCATCTTGAGTAGACGGCTGTGGCTTTGCTATTTTTACTACTGTGCTTGAGAAGTTGTTCTTTCTCACTGCCAGGGCCTGCCACTCAGACCGTGTCAGGTGGGAGGACAGTCTTTGACTGTTCATAACTTTCCCACATTTCCTGCTCTTCTAAATATTCTTGTTTCTTCTTTTCTGTCAGATGTGGGTATGCAACCCAGTTTGCAAAAGGAACAGTTTGGTGTGTGTTTTCATATAAATATGATTCAGTCTTGATCTTTGATGAATGTGAACCCATCTAAGTTTCCACATCCCAAATTCTTCCAAATACAAGTAGAGGTGAAAGTATGAGGAGTCAAATTTGCAAAAGAAGACTGAGTACACAAAGGAACCTATTTTAGTTTAGGTTTAAATATTAACCACTTTTTAATTATTCTCTCTGTGGATATTATTTTTTTTAATATACCATCTGAATGTAACATGTAGAAGTGACTAAGGCTCCCCTTAACTCATGGAATAAAGGCTTCATGACAGCTGCCTTGGTGAGATTTACTCTCTATGTAATTTCAGTCCAAACCTCAAATCTACAAACCAATTCAACTGCTGATGTTGAACCTCTTTCAATACAGAATTTGAATCTAAGCAATTCTTGTTCCCATGTTCAAAATATATGGATAGTGTGTAAAAGTATATGTAATGCATAATTGCTGACATGGTGTCTCAGTATTCTAAAACCAAGTTTATTTTAAAAGGGAAACTCTATTAGTAATTAATATTGATGCTGTTTGATCTCATAAAACCCTCTGAGTCTAGGGCAATTCAAAGTGCACAGCATATAAAGTTAGGGATGCATGCTGAAACTCTAAAAATGAAACAGAGGATGCAAAGACATGAAAAATAGTCAAGAAGTCTGAAAGAATTCACACTCCTATATATGTTCATTTTGAAAAAGAAGCTATAGGAAATATTGAGATGTGGATTCCAGAGTGACAGGGAAGCTATAAGGTGGGAAGACTAGGAATACAGCAAAAAAATGTGAGTGCCTTCTACAAGAAATATTTTTTATTTGAAAGGCAGCAAGGAAAAGAATTCAGTGGATAAACTTTGCCAAAAATTAGAGCATTTCTCTGGCTGATAGAGCACCAGAGCAATATAAAATGGAATAAAAGCTGATGAATCACTGTCATTTCTATTGGTAAAAAAGCAATACAAGATCCTTCAATGTCAACATTAGATACGAAATGTGTTTCTTGCCGTATTAAATTTCATTTTATTGAAACAGCCAAGGTATGTTTTAACTCTTGACTACTCAGACTGTTCACTTTTATGCTGCATGACATGGAGCATAACCTTTCTGATAACAAAAGGCTTTGCAGGAGACCCCAGACCCATTATAGGCAACTTTGTGAGATATCACATGCTTGATGAAGGTCATTCCTCTGGGAGAGGAATGAGGTTGCTGGGGATGCGCCCTGGACAGAGGTTCAAATTTAAGCTAGTTGGTTTGTGCCTTGGCATCCAGGAGCTCAGGAAACAGGGAAGACCACAGGAAAAATGAGGGGCAGTCACAAAATGAGTAAACATTATTTACATTTTATTCTTACTGTGAGTTCCCTAAAGAAATTCTTGAGGAAATGCTAAAAGATGTGTAAGGCTCAACCCAAGATACCAAGGAAAAATTGATTGTGAAACATAGGCTTAGGGTTGTGCTTGAAAAGAGTTGTGAGTAAAATGCTGGTGGGTGAAAGATATATGTTGGAGCAGATAAGGAGATGTACATTGTTTTATTGGGAACTTGAGGTACTTTATAGCACTAAAAGAGAGGAGGAAATAAAACTAATCGGCTGTAAGTCTGGGACCTCCACACTTACACTGCTAGGCATCACATCCCCAGAAGCATTCCAGCATGGTGAACTTCATCATGCAATATTATTGCCTAGTCTCAAAATTGTCTAAGCATTAGACAGCACTGGGTTTAAGCTCCTTAAAAAAAAAAAAAAAAAAAAAAAAAGTCAAGTCATTAAAAAGGGACTTTAAAATGAAGTGATTTTTTTTAAATTTTTGGAAAATTTCAAAATATGACTATTTTAAATATCTATTCTTACTGTGATCAAAAATTAAAAAAAAAATACAATTTTCATGCTGATGCTGCATGTCAGTTAATCTGTTAGGGGCAGATTCAAAATCTACTGAAGGTGATAATGCAAATTCTACCTGGTCAATAGGTTCTTAGTAATTTCATATACTTCTCATTACTTTTCTTTCCATGCACAAGCTTTCATTTTTATACTCCTTCTAGCTTCTTAACCCACAGAATATATTTATTTTTCCACCTATTAACAGTGCTTTCTTATTGGCTTTTTGTATGACTGTGGCTTTTTTAAAGACATAAAATGATGCATTATCTGTGCAAGGGGCCTCTCCACTGCCCTAATGTTCATTACAGAATCCACATACCCATCACCCTCCTATCTACATGGTCTTATTTGCCAAAAAGTAATATAATTACATTTATATGCCATCTATTTCATCTGTGTTTCGTGCTAGTTAAATCAGTTTCTTATGCATTTGTTTCATGCATTCACCACAAATTGATATGTATAACCTATGCATATATTCATCTCGTCAAGTATTCATGTACTGGGTTCCTGTGTTCATTATTGACAGAAATTATTCATCCTAACGAATCCACAGGAACACCAGAAAGAGCATATAACACAAAAATAACTTAAATTATACAAAATGTACTAGGAGATATGTGTGTGTGTGTATGTGTATGTGTGTGTGTGTGTGTGTGCAAAACTAGCTCAGGCTGAAAAAGAAGAAAACCTAAAAGGATATTTTTGCATGTTGACTAGATGTGTGGATTTATAGAGCCTTTTTACCTTTCCAGCAATATGATCAGAAGGATCTGTGTGCCAAGAGTACAATTGTTTCAGAAAAATCAGCAAACAGCACTTTACACAGTCATTATGTGGTGGTTAGAGTCCTCCCAGATACAGAAAGGGGAAATCAGCAACCATTAACCCCCCTTAGCTTTCCAAATGTATTCAGTGATTAAAAAATACTTCTAGTATATGGGTGACTGATAATGGAGGTCCTTGGGGTGGTCTGTGGGGAGAGTGGCTGTGGGTTGGTTGTTTCTTTTTTAAGAAGTGAATGTTCAGGTCCAGGTGTATCACTGGGCAGCTTCCTGCAGTTAGAAAGGAGCCAGCCTTCGCTGCTGGGCTGGCAGCAGCCCCCAGGAGTCACAAGATAGGGCAGTGAAGCCAAGTGGGGACTGGTGTGCCTGAAGGTGGAAAGGACTGTGCTACAATCCCCCTTGTTAGGCTGGTGAGTTTCGCAGGACAGTGCAGAGTGGCTGAAGGCAACTCTTACAACTTGCAGCATATGTGGGATGTGGGGAGGATGTTTCTGATATTATTACAAGGTTAAGAAAATCATGATGCCCCTGAAAGCTCTTGCACTATTCTCATGTGCTAGAACAGAAATACCCAGCTTCTGTTGTCCAGCTATCCTCTCAATTAATTCATAAGGTTTTTAAGGAAGGGCTACCTAGGCATACAATACTCTTTAAAATAGGACTTTGACACTTGAGTGGATTGGCCATGTAGTGCTGATTGCCTCTTTTTACTGCTTTGATCCCAAGATCTTAAAGTACTTTATAAATATTAATGAATAAAGACTCAGAAATATTCAGTCATTGTGTTTATGCTGTTGCTCATGTCACAGATGGGGGCAAACATATTAAGGCTACAATTTATTCCACCTTGCTTTACATTTCTGTAGATGAGTGAGTTATTGCAGTTCTCCTTCATATTCAGGGAAGGAAATGAGAATTTTTAAGGTGTGACTCATTTAATCTATTTTATACATTTATTTATAAGGAAAGGAATGATGCTGTAGAACTATCTGTTTCTCTGCATCACCTGTGAAGGGACTCCTTAAGGTGACTCACTCAGATTTAGACATCTGCCTTGAGTGGCTGTATTTTCCAAGAGAGGGGCCATGGCTCAGTTCCAGCTGAGCCCCACTCTCCTAATTCCACGACCATGCTTTGTTTAGATGACAAATACTGCACATATTGAGGTTCCCTATATTGCGTCACTGTATTGGTTAGCATCTGGTATGAAAAATAGGAAGATAGTAAATTTTCTGGCAATATCCAAACAGATTATTGGCAAATTTAAAGGTTATTAGACTGGTGTCACTCTCTGGAAAAGAATGGAAATGCTATCATTAAATATCATTCCAAAAATGTAGGGTTTTTATCAACTGTCACTATATAGATGGGGAAAATGTTAACAAAGAAATCCTTTATAATTCTTTTTATGCTTGGATAAAAAAATTACCACATATAAAGATCTAAAATGTTGCAAAGTACTTTGAAAACATTATAAAATATAACATTTATACTGCTGTATAAAAAAAGACATTGCAGACATCATCTGCATGTATCTGACAGCCAGTACTAACCAGGTGAAGGTGTCAAGAGAGGAATCTAGAGATCTTAACCTATGTCTGGTTTAGAATGAGTTGTTACATCTTCCAGAGTTGATTGCTTCATTACATTGGCTAGGTAGATGAAACTTTGGGTGACCAAAGACACAACCTTCATACCATTTCCCTGAGATCAGTCCCATTCCTTGACTTTCAGTTCAACAATACGGTGAGTCTACTTCTCCACCTTGAAAGAAAGTGCTGGCATAAGAAAAAAATAGATATAAAGTGACCATGAAATACTGAAGCTTAAAATCTGAAGAAGTTATATAAACATCCCAGAAGTGAGAATCTGAACAGTACACCCAGTAGATATGTAGGGAGTCAACAACCTAAACCTTCAAGGGGGTTTCATGAGTTTGTGAGCAGATGCTCATTGTGATGTAACTGATGCCATGACAACAGGGGCTGGAGTCAATGGGGTTTTCATTCCTACATTTGCTGTTTCTCTCTTTGGAACAGAATTGTTACTAAATGCATTTGTTAACTATTAATTATTAATTGTTTACACATTGATTGTAAGTGAGAGAAATTATTTTTTAGTATTATATGAACATCCTAAAATTTTATAGGCTAAGTGAACAATGTTCTTTCCAAGAGCATCTCTGTACCTGCTCAACATTCTCTTTCAAATGCTGTTGCCATTTGACTTAAGTAATTCACATGCAGCCACAAATATTTTATTTTCTAAAATGAAGCATAATGGTCAAGGATTCAGTATGTTTTCAGAACTTCACATAGACTAAAGCTACCTGGGATTTTTACAAAGAAAAAATATCCATTTTTCTGTGTGTCTGGAAATCCTAGTACTTGTATGTGAAAGACATAAAAAATGTATAATTCTGCATAGCCACGCTTATGTTATTGTATTATCTTTTCCTGATTTACATGAGGCATAGGATAACTGTAACACACAAAGTATGTCACCAGACAATGCACAATAGAACTGCAACAGATGTAAAGACTTTATGCTGAGGCACATGCACTCATTGCCAGAGAAATGCAAGTTAAAATCTTCTCCACTGAAAAGTTTGAAGCTTAAATGGAATTAACTTGATAAAAATGTTGACTTTTAGCCATTTGAAATTTAAACATCTAGAGTAAACCAATGATCTCAGCTTCTGTCCTAAATGCAGTAGAAGTAGATGAGCATTTCCAGCAGGTGATTCATTCCACCTATCTGAGGAATTTACCATAAATATTTGCTCTCTGATGATGCCTGTCATTTTCCAGAGAGATATACTACATGATGCTATTTTATTTATTGCCTTATTTCTATTAAGCTAACATCAAGTGAAGTGTAATCTATACATCTGTGAAAAAAAACATTTCTCTTGTTCCCTACTCTAGTTGACAGCTATTTAATTCCTATAATCACAAATGAGAACAACAACTTTGATTGAGCCATCCCCACCAATTGTCTAAACAATTTTGGTTATGTCTCTAGCAGCCTGCCAGTGCTGATCTGAACATCTGAACATCCATCTACAATTCCTATGCTGGAAGTGTTTACTTTTCTGTTGCTGTTACTGCAAATACATCCCATTTACAGGTCAACAGGACAAGTAGCCCAACAGAGCCAAGAAAACACCTTCTTTCAGGGACAATTCATGAAATGTAATCTCTTTCTAGATCAATGTTGAAGACCTCTGACTTTTGGAAAAGAAAAGAATAGTTGAGGCATGCTTGGCTGTCTGATGAGAATAAAACTGATAAAGTTTTGCAATTTCTAGCACTATCACTTGGAGCAATTTAAAACATGTTGAAGAAACAGTTCCAAATTTCTGTGGTTTTTAAAAAATCAACTGCTTGGCTTTTTGATCCCACTGTAAAGCATCCCAAGATGTCTCTGTATGATAATATACATTCATTCAAACACAGCTTAAGCACTTTGAGGGGTTAGAAGCCCCCAAGTAGAAGTAGAATCTTTGGAGGTTTCTGTTAAAAAGGTTAATTGAGCAGGTTGCCATAATGACATATCTTGTAGACAGCACAGGAGATTCTGCATCCTTGATATTATGTTCTGGAACATTGTAAGAAACCATGTCTGTAGGTTTCTTTTGAGTTTTTAGTTTGACTGATTAGGAGAATCTATGACTAGCTTTTCTAAATGAATGAAAATTTCCAAATTAACTAGGGCGTTGTGACACAAATGCAAAAAGGCTGACTAGAAAGCGGGTGAACAAGGGCAGCTGGCAACCTCTCAAGCTAGAAGATTCCAGGAGTATCAAATGGAATCAAAGATGGGGGGAAATCACCTTTTAAGAGTTTCTGCTTGGATCAAATTACTGTGATAAGAAGAAATGCCATCATGTTAGCTGCCATCGTGTAGCTACGCAGGGAGATTAACAGATTCATTGTGCCTTGAAGGCTGCAATTTAAACAGTAGGAGTCTTCATTTTGTAACCTATCACATTTAAACTCTGATCAGGACATACTTTCTGAATAAAAGATTAAGACTTCATATATCAAAAAGACTTGCCCATTCTTCACACCGCCACAGTGAGGTAGCACAGCTGATGGAAGAGGAAATGCTCATGCTGAGGTGTACCAATAACATGTGATTATTACATTTCACTAACTGATATTTTTTGATGAATGCCTGAACATCCAGCAGAAAGAAGGTTTTTCCCCCTTTATACAAGAGCTGTGCTTTTTGAATCACACACATTGGCTGAGAGGAGGTTTTTGCACAGGCCAAACATCATTTAGCACCGACTGAGCTCACTAGAATATAAATGCATCCTCTCAATAGTCTTGCTTGAAAGACATCTGCAGTCATGGCACAAATATAAAAAGCAAGGGCAGAGCATGACAGATTACAGTTGTTGGGCAGAAAAAGACACAATCCTTGGAAAAATTTAAGTCTACTGCAGATGCAATCACCAGCACAATCCCAGTTGCACTGGAATGAGAAGTAGGCCCAAGAACAATTATAGCAAATCTTTGACAATGCCCCACGAATTAACTGTGGTTTTGATACAAATAACTGGTATTACTTTCTGCATGGTCACAAACAGAAATACTAGAATGCAGGAAATGTTGGCTCTTCTTCTTGGATGATTTGTATTTATATAGCCTGCTATGAAGTTGACACAAAAGATTTATATGGCTGGAGATGTTTCTCAAAAAGTAATCCCGTCTAATATCTGAAAGCTACCCAAGTAAATTCCTATCACAAAATTTTGTGAGACTCTTCTGTTTACTTCCCTCAGCGGTGTTATGTAGGCAACCTTTGTTCTCTTATTCACCTTATAGCAAGGATAAGAGCAGTTTAAGAAAAGAGAAGGAACTGTCTGGAATCTCAGAGTTGTACTGATACTAAACACCATAGATAATAGTGTAGGTTTCCTCCTGTACATATAATTGAATGATCCTACTTTAAAACAGATAATCTCAAAACTGCCTATTGGAGACAGTTTTTATCTTAGGGACACCATTCTGTCCCGTGTATTCCTTAAGGCCAACTCAGGAAACAGCTATCTGATATAGGACAGAATCTTGTCAGAGTCTGTGCTATGAATTTACGCTTATGGGCATTTGCACACCAGCATATGAGTCTGTGCACAGGCTCTGTGAAAATTACTCAAAGTCCAGTTGCTGAAGGAAAATGCAGACAAGGTGACACAGAAGCAGTTTCTGTCCTCATCATGACTTTTAATATTTTTGAGAGAAGAGAGAGGCTGCAGATGGCTGCTGCAAAGCAATGTCACAATGTGGGCTTTGCCAGGTACAAAATTTGCAATAACAGGAAAGAGATTGTATGTTTTGCTCCCTTTTCATCTTTGTAGTTCAGATTGTGGGTACAGGTGAAACCTATTAAACCCCTGTGGCTAAAGTATTCAATTTCTGGTGCACGCTCAACAGAAGTGGGACACATATGGACAAGGAATTCCAGTAACTCCCTTTCTCCTTATTCATTGCCTTCCACTCTAATAGGAATGGTTGATTAAAAGGGAAGGGTTTCCTTGAAAGGTGCCACACACAGAGCTAATCTGCTCTTCAGTGGGAGCTGCACCACTCCATCAGCCAGAAGCAGTTTCCATAACCACCTGTGTCTATCAACAGCAGCGCTGCCAAAAGACCATTGTTACCTTAATGGAACACTGAGGAGCTGGCAGTTAGTCCCTGACCTGTGGGTGGCTTTCAAGAACAAGATGAGCAGTTAAAATTTACATGAGTTAGAAGACAGAAGGAGACTTCAAGGTAGGAGGTTAAGTATTGGTGGGAAATATTGAATATAGAGGCTGGTGTTTTTTGTTTTTTGAAAGTAAATATGAGCAGGACTATCTGGTGCTTTTCTTCTGCATTGCAACAGACCTATGTGCCTGTCTTTTGGAAGGAAGTTTGTGTTGTTGGTTTTTTTTTTTTTTTTTTTTTTTTTTATTTCATGCTCTGTATATTCCTATAGAATTAATATGTTGAGTTCATATTTTATATTTCCTTCTACTGACCCACTGAATTGATGGTTATCTCCTTCGAGCTACAATGAGCCATATCCCACATACACAGTAAATTCCTTCCTAACTGAATCAGACGCTTTTTCACAATGTATATTTTTCTCTTGAAGCAACTGTTAATTGCTTTGCTTTTTAGTGGGCATCTTTTGCTTTTTGTTTTACCTTCTTTTACCTAAAATATATACTGGTCACACTGTCTTGACATTCACACAATGGCTGAGGTTCAATGGCACCTTTGGAGATTGACCAGCACAATACCTGCTCAGGGAAGGGTCAGCTAGAACAGATTATCCAGGATGGTGTCCCTCTAGATTTGAGTAGCTACAATGACAGGGGACTCCACAACCTCTGCGGGCAAACTTTTCCTTTTTTTGTCCACTCTGATCATACCAAACAGACTTCTTTCCTATGTTTGGAATTTCCTCTGTTTCAGTCTGTGACCCTTGCCTCTTGTGCTGTCAGTGAGCACTTGGAGAGGAGTCTGGCTCCACCTTCCCTTCCCTTCCCTTCCCTTCCCTTCCCTTCCCTTCCCTTCCCTTCCCTTCCCTTCCCTTCCCTTCCCTTCCCTTCCCTTCCCTTCCCTTCCCTTCCCTTCCCTTCCCTTCCCTTCCCTTCCCTTCCCTTCCCTTCCCTTCCCTTCCCTTCCCTTCCCTTCCCTTCCCTTCCCTTCCCTTCCCTTCCCTTCCCTTCCCTCCCCTTCCCTTCCCTTCCCTCCCCTCCCCTTCCCTCCCCTTCCCTCCCCTCCCCTCCCCTCCCCTCCCCTCCCCTCCCCTCCCCTCCCCTCCCCTCCCCTCCCCTCCCCTCCCCTCCCCTCCCCTTCCCTTCCCTCCCCTTCCCTTCCCTCCCCTTCCCTTCCCTTCCCTTCCCTTCCCTTCCCTTCCCTTCCCTTCCCTTCCCTTCCCTTCCCTTCCCTTCCCTTCCCTTCCCTGTCAGGCATTTACACACATGCTTAAAATCCCCCTGAGCCTCCATTTCTCCAGACTGAAGATGTTCAGATGTCTTTCAGATTTCTTGTGTGACAGATGCTCCAATCCCTTAGTCTCGTCAGGACCCTACACCAGATTCACTCCAGTATATCTGTTTTTCTAGTTACATCCGCTGCAGCACCCAGCTGTGTGAGTTATCCCATTACATCTCCCTCATCCTAGCAAGTTTATAGACATCCAATTCCTTCTCTTTTTTATCCATGCTGCAGACATTGGTGTGTAACCCTTCAGAAAGGTAAACTTTCTTGTGCTAATTTCACAGGCAAAGCATGTGTGTCGTTCCTCCCCATGACAGCCTCTTAGTTGTTTTTTTTTTTTTTGTTGTTTGTGCATGGTTTGGTCTGTTTTTGTTAGTTAGCTAGTTAGTTAGTTTGTTTGTTTGTTTTTTTTACAAGTTCTTCCCTGTCCACATCAGCCTAAGCCTATTTGCCAACCCCATCCACACTGCTTGAGCACCCTTGATTTTTCCAGAACGATGCAACTTTAAAAAGATATGGTTGCTTTTTTATTCATTTTGAAGAGCCATCAAAGATTGCCCATGTGATGGAAATCCTTCAAAATCAATTGTTCATGTAATAAAAGGCCTTTATATAATATGGTCCATCTAATGCAAAGTGCTAACAGAGTTCCCAAATTGTCATCTGAGCAGGCTAAGAAAGAGAGCAGAAAGCTTGAACAGGATTTCAGAGTGTCAGAAGGTTAAAAAGCCTCTGGAAACAAGATGAAATTATTGCCTTTGTCACAAATTTTATCTTTTCCATAGTGGAACATGAATTTGGGGAACAAATTCAGAAAACAAAGAATGAGTATTACATTCCAGAGGGTGGCATCCCAGCCCATGGCAGGGTTGGACAGCAGAGGGGTTGAAATTTCATGATATTTAAGGTCCCTTGCAACCCAAATCACCCTATGATTCTATCATTTTCAGAGCATTTCTACCATCTTTATTTTCTACAACAAAGATAAATTACTTTATTCTCTTTCAACATAAGCCTCAATTCTATTTTACTGATAATTTGGAAACAAATTTGCTTTGGTTCAACTTTTATAAAAGTTTATATTGAGTCTTCCTTTCTTTCTTTCTCTTTGCTTTTCTTTTGTTTTTTATGATAAGCATGATACGCTACTGACCACTGTACAGCTCAGTTGAAGTACTGTAACATGAAACTATATGCTAAAGGAAAATCATATCATATTTGGTCAGGGGATTTATGTTCCACAGCACTTGTGTGACCTTGGCTGCAATGAAAGAAAGGGACTTCAAAGTATCTAAGGCTTTTGGAGCTTGCTAAATAGTCAAAACTACAGCCATTGTAGGCATGTGAACTCACAATCACCTTTTTCCTTATTGGCAGGCAGAGATCCTCTGGAGTGTAATAACAAGAAAAAGCCTCTCTGACTCTGTTGTGGCTGCTTTGCTGAGGGTGGTAGTGACAAGATCAAATGCCATTTTGGCACTTATTTTAGGTATGCTGAGTCTCACTAAGTTGTAAAAATACACTAGTGGTCTTATGCTACCGGCCTCCGGATCAGCACAAAATACCAAATGAGATCAAAGAGGTGATGGAATCTACTGAAATAATAAGAATGGATGATGATAAATGACCCCAAAGAGTCTGGTCAAATATCACAATAATACAGGTTTAAGACAAAAAAATCTTCATTTAAATGAGCACATCCTGTGACAGCTACTATGTCTTGAGATATCCAATCAGAGACTTTTTCTTTAACTTAGTCTCTTCTGTCTCACGCTAATAAAAATACAAAAACAAAATGCTTGATAATGTATATCAAAATAATATTCAATGTTATTGAAATCTGTTTGTGTGCAACTCAGGTTTAGGAAGGTGAGACCACAGAAACAAGGAAAGATAATTTGAAAGTGAGGAAAATAAAATCCATCAGCTCAGTGTGGATGCAACACAAAAAAAGCACAGCATCAAGTACTGCACTGTACATTGCAAGGCTATGAGCTCATGTGGAAAATAAGTGTGTGTTTATAACTATCTACACACCTAATAAATGTCTATACAACCAAATGTTTTCAAACAGACATTATCAGAAGGAAAACCTTTTGAATTTATCTGGCTTCTTTATTCTTTAATTAATTAATTGCTTGTTTCCATCAGATGGGTCCATCACATTACTTACTAAGTATGAGACAAAGTTATTTGTGCTTCCAGAAATTGAAGAATGCTATATTCACCTAAGTCATATTAATTCCAGCCAGTAGCTCAATTCATCCTAATTCTTTTTAAAGTGCCAAAAATCTTTCTGATTAAAGATAATTAATATGCACACTAGTGGAGAGTGAGCAATTAAAATATTTTGGTAGTTTCTAGACCCACCTGAAAAACATTTCTAATAACCTGCACAGAGAAAGCAATGCAGCATTACACAGCAAGACTGCAAGGAAGAATGACAATTCTAGAACCAAAATATTCAGGAAAAGCTCTTGCTAAAATCTCATATCTAGGTAACATCTGAATGAAATTAATTAAAAGGAACCTGATATAAGATATCTAACATAACTTCTAAATGCTTACTCGAGATCCAGATCCTACACTTCTGTTACTTATTCAAATACTGTTTGTCTGTTCACTGATTTCAGTGCTGAAATATTTGCAGCACCCTGCTGGGACACAAATACTGTGTTAAAGTGATGTTAGTAGCTTGCATGTATATGACATGTACAGGGAACTGGAAGCCTTCATGTGGGTGGTAGATGATGGATGAATGCCAGTGCAGTGGCAATTCCTGGAATACATATGTTGTGCAATGACAAAAATTGACAGGGAATCATTGCAGACATGCTGTCTGTGTGTCTAGGCCATGTTTCCACCCTGTTTCAGAAGGGAAGGATTATTGCTTGATGACATCGTAACAGAAGGTTTTTCTCCACTCATTATTTGCATCTTACTTACAAAGGCCATAACTCAGCTCCCAATCAGCAGGTACAGTTTATTGCTTTATGTGGAAATAGTTGCTACAACTAAATTCAGCAGCCTGTAGAATACAAAAAAAAAAAAAAAAAAAAAAAAGAAAGAAAAAAGAAAAAAATCTAACAACTTTCAATAGTAGCATTCAAGAAGATGCTCCATCAAGAGTTCCAAAAGGAGCACAACATGTTTTTCCAACTAAGTGGCTTATTTTACAGAGTTAAGTAGGTTTTTGTCTGTGTTGTTTTTGTCCCATTTGTGGGAGTGTTGATGTTTCTTTTGGTGTCTAATTTAACACATGGACATTCCAGCCAGTTTTCACTGACTGCTTCGTACAGCCCTGTGGATTATACACTTGGCTTTGTGTCAGGAATCTATGAATACAAAGCCTGTTGAGTATGTGATTTCATACAAAGTTCTATCCACAATTATTTGCTTTCTATGAGCACTGAAATGGGTGAATGCATTTTTGCTATTTAATTATGTTGCTATCAGACTACTGTCCCTAAGAAACTGTGATATCTGATAAAAAATATTTGACGTCAATTAAAAAAGCAAGTTAGAAAACTGTACGGTCATACAAAAGGTGTGATAGCTACAAAGAGAGCCAACTTACAAAGGGGCTAGTGACTCACCCAGCCAAGTTAAACACAACACAATTGGGGCTAATTGACTTCCCTCCTTCGACCTCCCAAGTATGAGTTTATGCAAGCCTGGAAAGCTAAATTAACCCCAATTGTGTCTTGTTTGACTTGGCTATTTAAGTTAAATGGATAACCCTTTTGTGACTTGGCTCTTTTTGTAGATATAACACCTTCAGATAATTAACCTTCCCTCCTTCCCACCTTTCTAAAATAGCTTTTGCCTTAGTTTATATGGTTTGATTGAGATGAAAGAAGAAGCAAAACTACGTTTTTGAGAGGACAAGCTTCTCACAGAATAAAGCAAAATACAAAACATGAAAGCACATTAGAAATAATTACAAGGTAGCAGTTCATAGCAGGGATTCAAGGATGATATGGGGACTGGAACAAGAAATTGGCGTGGCATAGAGTAGGTAAGGTATTACTGCATAAATGAAGAAATCTCACCTTTTATATATTTATCAAATAACACATAATATCAAGCTGCCAATTCACATTGTTTCATCTAAATTCAAACTTTACTGGTAATCATGTATGAAGCTGTTCCCTCTGACTACAGCAGAAGTTTTTAAGCACTCAGAGTAACCAGAATATAATTATAACTAAAATGCTCAAACAGGGGTTGAAGAATCTTGTGGAGGTTCTATCTGTTCAGGAAATTCCTTTTTATTGCAGTATTAACTCTAGGGGGTGGCTCAATATTGTGACTTTACATGGACTGAAGATAGCTGTAGAATGATTTGGGTTGGAAGGGACCTTAAAGGTTAACTAGTTTGAAAGCCAATGCAAGGGCTAGGACAACACAAAAAGGTGTTAAAATGTTGTCATGGACCACAGCAACTCTTCACAAGCTTATGGTATGAAAATACAGAAGATCAATTTGAGGCAGGCAAAGTTTCATGGGTTTTATCTGTGGAATTTTCTCTTTTAGTATCTGAAAAGCTGCAGTGTTCTCTGACCTTGCAAGGCATCTGGATGAACAACATTCCCATGGTAGGAGCAGCATCTGGAGATGGTTGTGTGAGACAGGTACTGAGCTAAATCACTGTCTGGAGATGATTCTCATGTTCCTGTGACTATAGGAGGAGCTTAGATGACTGGCTTCAATAGATCAGGTTATTGAAATAAATCTGCCCTGAAGCACTCAATACAGGCCATATATCAGCATTCCTGAAATTATACCTGCCTAGTAGAATCAGGTCCATAATAGTTAAAGAAAATGAATATGTTAAATGAATATAGGACGTGTTAGTGGAATAGTCTTCTGTGATTTATTTAATGATAACCATAGATCCCAGCAACACACATCTTTGTAAAACCTGGGAAGGATGAAGCATAAGAACTCAAAGCTGTCCATTGACATTTTTTAATAATCAGATGTTGTATAAAAGCCTTTTTGTATGAGGAGTTTTATGAGCCACAGTCTTTTGTGAAACCAACAAGAATAAAAGAATAACCAGTATATTGTTAGCTGTCCACATACCATCTAGCTAATACAGAAGTCTAAATGTGCAAAACTTTAAAAGGAATAGAAAAGGATGAGCCACCTCTAACATAGGACAGACATATTTATATACTTGTATCAGAGGGTCTATGCATTGGTACTAAAGACTTTGCTGAGACTTTCTTAGCAATCTATTAAAAATCAAGATTATAATATTAAAAACAAATATAGAGACAAATGTAGTTACTAATATTAAGGATTATTCATAATACACTGGTAAGGAAAAGTATGTGAGCTTCAAAAAGAAGAAATGGGACTTCTGAAGAGTTTATCAATGTGAAGAGGTTCAGAGAGGGTGCTGTTTGCTTCTTTACTCGCCTGATTTTGTAATCAGACACTTTTCTGAGAACATCTAATTCCTGATTAGGAACTGAGGTTATCTCAGCTTCCTACAGTTCAAACCAAGACTTTAATTAGCTGCTCCCCTCAGGGAGCATGGATCCCTGAGGGGAGCATGGATCAGCTCAGAGTTTGGTATGTATACAGTAGATATCCACTCATGGCCAGGTGAGTGCTGTGGCTTTCAGAACCACACAGGTTTAAAACTGGTGTTAACAGATGGCTGCAATCAGTTTCTAAGGTCAGGAAAGTTCATTTGTTCTTTCTATGGTAGGATTTGTCAATAGATTTTTTTGCCTATTAGGCAAAGTAATGTGATAACTAAAACCTGTAGTGTCTCAGCTTAGCCTAGTTTGCATAGGTATATTACAGATAAATGTGTTCCTTCAGTGACCTTTCCTGTCACTACTGAAATTTCTGTACTGATTAAACCTTAAGTCATTATTTTGTACACTCGAGGTGTTCTGTACTTCAAGAGAGAAAAAAACACAGAATCCAAACGGTCTTGTCTTTCTAGATGGCAAAGTCACAAGTTCTGTCTGGATCTAGCTTTTAAATAGTGCTCATACAAATGGAATAATGACTTTAAATTCCATTTTTAAACCCTAGAGCATTCAAAGTAGGAAAATTCAGGTTTAGCGCTTACAGTCTGAGTCCATCTTAATTTAAATGGAAAGCTTTCCAGTACTAACAGAGGATTAAAATAACAGAGCAAACAATTTATTTGGAAAGTAAAGCTGCCTTGGTATCTCATGTCGTCCCACTGCTTTTGAGAGAAAGGTATTCTGAAAACAGATGTAAGTTTTAACCAGAGAGCTTGTGCTGGAAGTCTGCTTGCCAAATGTCCCACTGTTCCGTTTATGTGTCCACAGTTAAAATAAAGGCAGAGAATGAGTTAGAAATTGTGATTCTTTTTGAACTTTCTCCAACAGTTGCTGCAGAATTGGTTTTAATTTTTTTGATTTTTTTTTTTTTTTGTTTTTGTTTTTTATATTGAAACGTAGTCAGTGAAAATTATAATTTGTAATGGTCTTTTCAAATTTTTTTCCCAGAGGTGCCATAGTTCAGGAGGCATCTCCCTTCCACCCTGTCCCATTCCAGCTACCAAGCTCTTTCCTTTCATGAGTATAATGATTATCAACTTATTTTTCAGCTAAGGGGGAAGAGGAGGGGGAATTTAAACTGCCTGCCTGACAATGCTTTCAAATGGTGATGAAATGTCTTCTTCGTATCTGAAGAGAACATGATTATTAGCACTGAATCTGACAGACACGATTTCTGAATATTTTTGTGGCATTAATTTAAATCAATGTAATGTTTGAAAACATTTCAGCCCCTCAAACAGCTGATGCAGCTTAGATTCAATTATAACAAATTGCAACACACTGTCAAGTCTTTTTACCAAGTCATTAGTCAGGGATTTTGAATGCACGGCCTCCGAACGGAGTTCGACTGGCTGACAGCTCTAATTGTTGGGAACCGCTAAAGGATTGCTAATGAACTGGGGGATCTGTTGGGCCTGTAGCTTTCTTCAAGGATGAAATTTTTGAAAACTTTCACAAGATCAAAGCGGCATAACATGGACCATTTGCTAAATTGTCAGCAGTGGAGTGAAGCAGTCTGAGTCCCAGCTTTAAAGCTCAAGCTTCAGTAGAAAACACCATGTGCCTCCTGCCCCTGAGCTTTTTTCATGTGTCAGTAAAACCATAGTGAGAAACAATGACTTGAAGAAAGAGCCCCAGAGCCACCATGGCTGCTATGGCTTAATTAGGAGGAGCAGGAAGGGAGATGAAAATTCCTCTCTGTTAGTGGGTGCAAGAGGCAGGAAGTGTCCAGCACTGTTACAACCAGGCCCCACAGTTACTTAGCTTACAGCTTCTAGATATTGATGGTCAGAGAGGCATGTGATACACAGGAGCAACATAAAGTCTTCTTCCCCAAAAAGACTGGAGGTGGAGTTGCCAGGTTTGCCTTCAGGACCCAAAGAGAGGTTGGTCTAACCAAACACATTGCCCCCAGTGTCAGGGAGATCAGACCCTTCCCCTCCAGCACCTGCTCCAACAGCCACAGCAGGCAGCAGGAATGTTCCCATTGAGCTGTGTTGGACACCAAACCCATGCCTGCTGTGGCTGGCCAGCGCTCTTCAGCCAGGGAATCGCTCCCAGCTGCTGCTGCTGCTGAGCAAATACGTTGCCTCATGTTACTCAGAGGCAGAAAGCCAATGCAGGGAAGGGAAACTTTTAAACCGATCTTAAAAGAAAAGAAAGATATGAAAACCTGTCTCCATCACTCCCATCTGGTTTATATTTTCCTTTCATATTCAAGTCTTATTTAAGTCTGTTCATTTTTTTTTGCTCCTTCTCATTGAAATTTACTATGGTATCCTTTTACCTAAAGAAAATAATGCCTGCTGAGCTACAGTAACATTGGTCAATTACCCAAATGTCTTAATATAGAAGTCTGCCAGGGGGAAAGAATGTTTGAAATAAGATTTACATTATTACTTCTTTAAATTAACACTTCAACAGGACTCAAGGAAAAACAAACTCTTTCCTCCTCACACTGTGTGAGGTAGAGTACCAAGCTGCAGTTATCCTCCCCAAGACAAACTGTGTTTAAAAAAAACACAGAAGGGCATATAGTGAAAAATTTTTGGAGTGCCTGAAATGGAGGCAGTGATTTTGAACATCATTACAGTATGTAGTGCCTTGAATATGAATTTTGCATCTCACACCTACTTCTAGAAACATACTTCATATCTCTATCACTCTCCCTCTCTCTTTTCACCAGATACATATCAGCCACATGAACTTTCTGAAGTAATATTGCTGAGTCTTTCTATAGGGCTTCTATAGGCTCTGGTCAGCAGATGTGGAAGAAATTTCCTTTCCTTTTTCCAAGAAAAAGCTTATCAGGGAGATATGAGCAATTTATACCTGTCCTTTGCTATAACTTTCATTTATAGTCAAATATTCAGTCTGAAAATAGGTATTTACTTTATTTTTTAAATAGAATTCTTAAATTAGACAATTAGCAGCTGGCCTAACATGCAACAGAATTTCAATAGTATAATGGTTACTATAAATTTTCAACAGATCAAGGAAGAGATGAATCCCATTCATTTGTACATGGGTACTGGTTTTTACGCTCAATTCACCATTGATTTAATAGCAGCAGAAAATTCACAAAGAGATCTAATACTGCTTGGCTTAGCATGTAATACACCGGTAGCCACAGATATTGAGTTGTATGTTAGATGAAAACCTAAATTACCAAATTGACTTGAAACATTCCTCAGTTTTCATTAGGAAAACACATATGAGTACTTTTCCTCTCTCCTAATTTTAGGCATTAGACTGAGCTAATGAGCAAGATTCCCTCTGTACTTGTTGAGTAAGTCACACTATTTGTCTTCAACATGTGATCCTGTGACTGGAAAAATGTGGTAGAGCATCTGTCTTTCTCAGTTGGCTCTAGAGGGAGCCCAAATGACAAAATTGGACTACACACCCAATTTTTAGAGTTAAAGTTAGGGCACAGAAAACCCAGCTGAGAGAGCCTAATGACCTGGTTTTGGATTCACTGAGAAGTCATCCAGTTCAGGTCCAGCAAGACATTGCCAGTCCAGGTGAAAGAATAGTGAAGTGAAAGTATAAACCAGAATTAAAACAGGCTACACTGCCTTGCCTCTCAAAGAGTAAGTTTCACATTGATAATCTTCTCTAACTTATCTTAAGAGTCTCACTGGGACGTAAACACTAGGTTTTTCCCTGGGGTTTTCATGCCAGAGTGAGTACTGTCAACACTGAGCACTGGAACTTGGGCTGTAGCTGTGTTGCCCAGCTGCTTGGTGTTTTGAGCATGGAACTAAAGTGTGGAAGCTCTTGTCCAACCAAAGGTGACCCTAAGCCTTGATTCTCAAGATAAGATGCTCTAGTCTGTTCACTGTCATGCATTTTATATTTTGTATCAAGCAGCTGCTGACAAGGTTGTTCCACAGGCTGGGAACTGGGACACCTCCATTCTAGTCTATGATCCCGTAAATGCTTATTATGAAATAGGTGGTGAAGGAGTAGTTTCAGCATCATACTAATGGAAAGAATTAATGTCTGTGAATTCAAAGTGAAGTCTAGATTTCAGAAATTAACATTCAGAGTTCAGTTTACTTAAAACAAACTTGTCTCTTTAGTTACCCTACTGAATAACACAGGAAGCCCTTGTCAGGTTGCATTTTGTAGATCCCAGTCAGGGATGCCTCAATCTTCCTGGAGCCTCTATGGGAACTCCAAAAACCTAATCCAGGACTCTGAATCACTCAAGTGACCAAAGGGCTGACTATTATTGCAGGGCAAGTGCTATAGCAACTGCCCTCTCCTGTGTGTCTGTTCTCAGTGAGCACTGCTGCTCAGCTGTGCGTAGCCCCTGAGCCCCTGGGGCACAGCACCTACTTCCCAGCTTGTTGGGCCAGCTCCCTCAGCTCTCTGACACAAAACTCAGGGACACTTTGGAGGACATCTCACTCTGGAAAGCAGGTTGGACAGGCCAGCATCAAGTTTGCCTTCTGGTTAAAACACCCCAACACTCTCCCAGAGGAATTTGTGCTGAATGCCAGTTACATGCTTTCTGGCTGCTGAGACATGCTACGTGTGCCCTCAGCTTCTAGCTACAAAGGCATTGTTCTGGTTGGCTGCAGCACAATGCCTCTTTATTTAATGCACCCTGAACTAACTAATCACACAAAACATATGTTTCATGGGTTGGAACAATGGAACCTTGAAGAAATATAGGGCAAAGTACTGTGTAATACCGATGCACCTCTGGAGGAGGTTGATCCTGGTTAAGTGGCCAAGACACATCAACGTGTCCTCAAGCCCAGAGGTGAGTCCCTCTCCCTATTTTTATTTACTGATATAGATAACTTATAGAATCAGAGAATCATTGAGGTTGGAAAAGACCTTTAAGAATATCCAAAGGTCAGCCTAGCACCGCAATCATGTTCATCATTAAACCAAGTGCCCTATCCGCATGTTTTTTGAACACTTGCAGTGGTGGTGACTTCACTAGTTCCCTATGCATTGTGTTCCAATGCATTACAACCCTTTCCATCAATTCTTTTTCCTAATAGCAAATCTAAACCTCTATTAGTGCAACTTAAATCTATTTCCTCTCATCCTGTCACTGTTGCATGGGAGAAGAGACTCACACCCACCTCACTACCACTGCCTTTCAAGCAGTTGTACAGCAGTAAGGTCTTCCCTGAGCCTCTTTTTCTCCAGACTAAAAAACCCGCTTTCCTCAGCTGCTCCTCATCAGACTTGTGCTCCAGACCTTCACCAGCTCCATTGGCCTCACCAGGGCCAGACGCAGCACCTCAGTTTCTTTCTTGTAGCGAGGGGCCCAGAACTGAGCACAGGATTCAAGGTGTGGCCTCACCAGTGCCAAGTACAGGGGCACAATTCCTGCCCTGGACCTGCCAGCCCATTACTGCAGATACAGGCCAGGATGCCATTGGCCTCCTTGACCACCTGTTTTTTCAATATGCGGTACATACAGACCATAATGGTTTTGAGTTGCCCATCTTTATCTGAAAACTAGAAATGGTTATATTTTCTTAAATCCCCCCCTGGATGTTTTAAAGTACCAAGACACTTAATTAGCAGCCCTTTACAAGGATTAAACACAAGGTGTACACTGTTGTGGAAGGTGGACACTAGCTTGGTTCAGCAGCTCTTGGAGGAAGTGGCACAAGTCTTGATGCCTACTCAAAAGTTGTTACTTATACCTGAATTTTCTGGTAGAACATGGACCAAGATCTTGATTTCAGTAGAGAGTTAGAACAATGTTTAGTAATGGCTTTCCTTTCTGTTTTATCCTCTTCCTCTTGTGCTTCCTTAGAAAAGAACTCAGACCTGAATCTCTGTTTACAGAAACTGCTGTTTACCAACTGTTGTAAAGTGTTACCTCTTCTATTTAATTCCAATTTACTAATGAAAAATATCCTTTCTGTCAGGAAAAAGCAATTTCCCTCTATCTGTGTCTTGAAACATAAGAAAACAAAACAGATGCTTGTTGCATTTAATAAAGAACATGCATATGCATTGAAAAAACTTCTAGCTTATTTTTGTGATGCCAATATTTAATTATGTTCATTTTGCATTTTTAATTAGAAGGCAGAACAGATGGTGAAGGCACAAAGTAAAGGAAAGTGTCCATTCATATAACCTGCTACGTGATGCCAGAAAATTCCTGTGCTTAGAGCCTGATCCAAGCTCTACTGAATCCAGCACGAGCTTATCTATCAAATATCAGGGGTCCAGAGGAGACCACAGAGCAGGGCTTTCCTGAAATCAGTTTTTGTAGTGTATACTTGATTGGATTGTTGGATTGCTTTTTCTGATTTTAAGGCAAATTTTGGTTGAAGTTCCCATGGGTGACCTTCCTTCTTGCTTGTCATCCTGTAAATCAAAATTAACTATTTGTGTAGAATTAATTTCAATTCCAAATCTTCGTTGGGAAAAATGTCTTGCTGTATATTGTGCCCTAACAATAACAATTCATGCAGTTAATGGCATAAGTCACAGAGAGAGACAGATAAATGTTATTTAGATAATTTTCAATGTCACTGAAAAGCAGAAGCTGAAACAGATCAAAATTTGGGTTCTGTGCTTGATTCGAAAATACATAAAATGAATCACTGTACTTACTTATTTCACAAATGAAATATTGCTTCTTTATCTTTTTAAAAATATGCCAATGTTAACAAAAGAATTTTAAATACATTGAGTAGACACAAATATATACTAGAAAAGAAAATGGAATTTTCAGTCAAATGAAATATTTATATTGACCTAAATTGAAATTCTGTGTGCATGTGTTATGGGTGTGTTTGACTGTAACTTTTTTTAAGTGTGTGTGATTCATCATTTGTCTGACATCAGTCACAATGATATTTCTCCTGATCTCCAGGCAGGAAATGGATGTTCTTAATCAATATGTCATGAACTTTAGCTATATAAATGGCACTGCTGAGACTGACAGTAGAATATTAAAGCATGTCAACAAATTTAAGAGTGTTTAGAAGAAACTATTATTGGAGGGCTTCAAAATGGGCTTACAGTAAATTCGATCTGTTTAGCTCATGAAAAAGATCAAGAAGTAACTTGATTGTGATGTGTAAGTTATTAATAAGAACTGCCAAAGGGAAATTAAAGCCTTTGAGACAAATTCATATTATTAGTAAGAAACATTTCTAACAAACAGTGTCATTAAGTATTGGAAAACCTACTAAGAGCAGTGCATTGTCTTCTGCCTCTTGAAGTCACCCAATCAAGAATGAACAGAGAATGTAATTTAATCCAATCATTTCCAGTCACCTTTGATTCATAGTAGAAGGAGAAGAAAGAATCAGTCCCCCTATAGTGAATTTAAGTCTATTCAAAATATGCTTCCTTTTCTCGATAATCTTTTGCAGATCCTCTTAAAAGGGGTCTGCCACTTTGAGTCAAGCACGAATTATTAGTCTCAATTCTGGGGTAACTGACTCTACAGATGTTCTGAGTAGGTGGTCTCCTGGTACTCTCTGACCTTTAAAGTCCATGAATCAAGAATTTCTCATATATATGTATTTATTTATAAAATATCATTACATATAGGTACGACTGCCTTGATTAATTACATATGCTTTTCAATAATAGGAAAGAACTACCAGCACAGTACAAACAGCAAATTGCTAACATTTTCAGGAAAAAAAATTCAGTGAGCTTCAGACATAAAATTAGTCACTGAAGAGATCTGTGCATAATTTGGCAATAACTAATAAGCCCAAGAATTTTGCAGTCTATTTGAGAACAATTTGCAAAGAGAAAACAAAGCAAAATTCTTCAGATAAATTATTCATTTGAATTAGTCATTTAGCTCTAGTAAGGAGTTGTAGACTTTTTGAAAATATGTGGCAAGGGGATACAATTTTAAAGAGGTTGAAGCAAAAATACTCTGCTCTTCTAGAGTTTGTTTCATCACATGTTCTCAAGGCACTTAATCATTAATTATGCTGAATATTAATTATAACTATTTCGCATTTGAACAAACTGAGGCACACACAGTGCCTTGCCTATGCTCACACAGCAAGTGGGGATAAAAGTTGGGAAAAAAATCTGTCCTCTTACTTACAATTAAATGCGCTCCCTGTCACTATTCTCTTAAACTTTGCTACCGCGTTACATTGTTAAACTTTGTTTCTGAGGGAAGCAGGTGTTATGTGACCACAGTGGGTTTTTATTGATGAGAGCAGAATAATTTCAGAAGACAGAGATCTCAGAATTTAAATCTTTTGTGCAGGTGTCTACATCTGAATCTGTCACTATAAACTCATTAAGGTCAGTGGCAAGGCATAAGCGCATACAGGGTGAGAATCACCTCACGGTAGGGTTGGTGCCTACAATTGTCAGATGTGCCCCAGAGTGCCCCAGGTCAGTCATTTCAGATGTAAGCAGAAGCACAGAGTCCTACGTGTTGGGAAGGGTCCCTGCAGATCTTCTGCTCCTGCTGAGACAACCCAGATAACTAACTTAGATAAGGTTGCTCAGGGCAGTTGGTTTCTGAACAGATACAAGAATGTTTTTGAGGTTATTGCTAAACCTAGATGCAATCATCCCCACTGTAATTTTTAGCATTCCTGAAAAGGCAGCCACACAGAAGAGAGATCCAAGACAACCATGTGAGCTAAAACAATATATTGAACACAAAGAATAGGATTCAGTCAGCTAAACAGGTGCTATGGAGTGCAGGAAGGGGAAGGTTTCCCTTTCTTTCTTCATACCTGCCAATCTGGGCAGATTTCTGTGATGATGATAAGGCAATTCAAGTGGGCCTGGGTGACTATTCCTTATGCAAGAGCATGCTGTCTGGAGTGTAGCAGCTCAAGATTCACACACCTGGCCACTGAGGTCACCCATGGCCATGTCTAGATGTGGTCTAGGTGGTTACTCTCCCACTATCATTAATACAGAGCCTGAAGAGATATTTCACTCTGCCTAAGATAGACACACATCTTTGAGGAGCTGAATACCTTCTCAGATTTATTATTCTGTATTAAGTCTAATTCCACTGCAGGAATCTGGAACTAAATCCCAGCGGTCTTGAGCTCTCAGACTTAGCAGATTGCCAGAATGCACTATTGTACTTTCATGAGATATATAATCCATGGCATTTAGAAAGCAAGATGTGAAGTAGAACAGTAAATGCTGCTGTTATGTGTTTACAACTGATTAAGGTGACAGGTAGGATAAATATTGTGATCCAATAAAGGTAACTGCAAAAAAAAATGTGGGACTTGGGCCTGAAATCATCTGCTAAAATTGGACATGTTTGGATGCAGGCAGAGCTCTAAAATTACTATCACTGTTGCTGCAAAACTAGCAAAGAATCCTGATTTAGAAGTAAAATATACATCCTGTTATTTATAAACCAGGAGTCAGGGTAAAGAATATGTCTTTGTAAACATTTGTTAATATTGTGATTTTGAAAAGATGAAGTAAGTAGTCATTCCAACCTGGTCCCATTTTCTCCTAGTTTAGATTTGATCCATCAGTGTTACCATTTATCTTCTCATTTCAGGTGGTTTTGGTCTTAAGGGCAAAGTTATACCTTGATCATAATTTGGAAAGCATACATAAGGAAATCTTTCTAGGAAGGAGTTTACAAATGATTTAAGAGTCTGTTTACCTTGAACCAGTTTATAGACGTGTCACCATGATTCAGCACATCATGAACCCTTCATTGTTTCAAAGAGCGTGAGAGATCAAGAGATGCCCTTCAGCCTTTCTCAAAATAGTTGTTTTGAGCCTTTCTTTGATTAAGAGAGTTCCTTATCTAGTTCCTGGAGGTTCAAGGGCATGTTTTTTCCTCAGTGTCTTGACCAAATAAGGTTTGATTTTAGTGTAAAGTAGTGCCTCAGGTACTTCCTATGACACAGGTTTCATTGCAAACATGTTTTCATTCCAAACAGAAAAAAGTACCTTAACACTACCAAGTCTTCCATGTCACTCCTTCAAATTCTTCTGTCTGCATGCAGAAATAGATTTATTCCTGATTTGTGACTGCACTTGTAGATATTGTAATTTCAAATTCCTGTTTCTTGGCTTCAAGTTTATAGAATACAGTTAACCAGACAATGCTTTACTTATTGCTATCAAGTGAATAAAAACCTGTCTAGTTGCTAAATTTTTAAAATATTTGGCATGCATATGACCACACAGTTCCTATTCCTTATTTCTGCTTCCAAGTCTTCTCTTACTTTGGATGCTTTGCTTGAATAATTGTTGATTTTTTTTTTTTGTATTACGGACCTTCACATTTAGGGCACTCTAGAAACCATACAGGAACAGTTGCCATTTGTCATTAGTTAAAAATAATCTGAAAAGTTTTGTTGATGTATGGCCCAGAAACCTTTCTCTGGAAACATAAGTACTAAAGAATGGTAGTTGTATGAAAGATGCTCCAGCACTGTATGTATGAGAGGAAGTAATGCAGAAGTATTTATTATAAAAAAATTAAATAAAAGCCCCTGTATATTTTATTTGCTGTATTTCTTTCATATGTGCTGCAAAATCTACTTTGATCTGTACAGTATATTTTCAAGTCATATGGCACGGTATAATACCATCGCTTATAAAAAAAAGCACACATATAATATAAATATATAAGTAGCACAAGCATGTCAATGTTTTCCTGTATGGTAATAGATTACTATAAGGTTCCAGTTATGAAGTTAAACATCCTGGAGTAGGTAATCAGGAATTCTACCCCAAAGTAAGTGTTTGAGCTGTTTGAATATTAAGAAGCACAGATAGCAGCAGAACTTGCTGGATGGATCAATGACGAGTTCTATCAGCTCTGTTTTTTAAAGTGCAACACTTTGAAGAAGAAGAGAAAAAAGACTTTGTTTTGGTATAAAGAAATTATTATTCTCAAGAGAAATTTGATCCAGGACTTGTAATGTCTTTTCTCTGTTATTAAGTCACATCAATAATATTGTCTGATAATATTTTCTTAAAAGTAAATATAGTGAGGTGCTATTAGTGTGTGCCTTTGTGCAATCCAGCAGCAACCCAATAAAAGAAGATGCTTAATGGCTCATTTAACCTCTTAATAATGTTTAAATGATGATAAATGTATTATGAGAAGGTAAAACAATTGTTAAAAATTACTTGAGGAAAATATGTCTCCAAGTTTTTTGGGTTTTTTAAAAATCAATCAGTTATAAAGTCTTCTAACATCCTCAGGCTTGCTCCTGTTATTTAAAGAAAAATCAATGGGAAATATAAGGAGCATTAGTGCTTTTGAAACAACATTGTATCATCTGGAGGTTGTTTCTAGACTAACAAATTCACTAACACATTTTTCATTATAGTTTCATCTCAGATATTTTACCAGCAGTTATTCAGGAGAAATGTAATATGCACTACAGCAGAGTAAGCAAGGACCACTAGGGGATGGTCCAATATGGACAGAAGCTTACATGCAGACACTTAAGTCTCTCTCTCTCTGCTACCCTCAGTAATTTTTTCCTGTAGAAGTATTTATATATTCTGAACAATTACATAAAGCAGTTCTTGATGGTAAACAAGTCAACAAAAGAGAAAGACTTGTTAGTGTGGACATATAAATAATTTACAGCAAGACAAGTTAACATATGAACCATTAATTACTCCTCTGTAATTTCACACCTAGATACTTATTTGCAAGCATATGCTGTAAGTTTTTCAAGGTCCTTTTCTTCAAAATATCTTTGTAGTTCTTCCTTTAACTTGTCAGAAAATTCCAACACCATTTTTGAAATTCAACCTGTAATCACAAGGGCCTCTATGGTTTAAAACTAAAACATTTTTTTCTCTCCATCATCTCATTTGTCATTATATTTTCCAGATAATAAACTTTCTACATTCAACCTATTTCCTCTGCAAAGTCCATCTTTGAGCTGAATTGTGCTGTCCTTTTGGATCCCACAGTGTGGCAAGGTGAGATTCCTAAATACTGTTCTCAGGACTGCGCTAGCAGAACTAGAAAATATAGTGGAAAAAAACTTTAAAATCCCAGTTTAGTCCATGAAGTTCATTTGCTCACAAGTCTCATTAGCAGTCAAAAGTTTCAAGTCATCTCAGGTATCTATTTGTTCATTTATCTTTCCTAAACAACATAATAATACGCATATCAAAACTCATAATCTATTGTAAGAAGAAGAGCTAGGGGGATTCTGAAAACACCAGGCTTCCCTTCCAAAATTAAAAATCCACTTAGGAGATGGTTTAAATCCATTTCCTCAGTTTTAAAGATGAGTTCCTTCAATGCATTTCTCCTGTATAACAAAAATTTGCAAGTTTAGGTTTCATTATTTGATTCAGAGAGCAACCAATCATTTTTTAATTTCAGGATAGATTCCACAGATGAGGCAATAGATTTCCCTAATGTGATACTTCCTATTGTTACTTGGAACAGTAGATAAGCAACTTGGATACAACACAAGACGCTTGCTTTGATTTATTGTCTACAGAAGAGGGCCAATATTTTTTTAGCAAATGGAAGCCAATTTTGGAAGAAATAAAAAGCTCAAAAGAAAAAAAATCCCTTGGTATTAATTTGGTGAGTCAATTCATGATCTGGTAAGACAGCAGGGCTGATAATATATTCCAAGGATGGACAAGCACACCAGGCCTGATCCAGGGCCAAGGGAAAGATACAGATGGTCCTTCAACAAAAGAGATGGAATTAAATCTGACTGGTATTTTAAAGCTAAGATAGAAAACTGGAGATTAAAAAGATAAATGCAAAATTCATTATATTATCCTATGAAAGAACATTTATATTATCCTGTGAAAGAACACTTATTATTTCTGTCCAGCCTTCAGTCCCATTGCTTGCTCTTCCTGTCCTTTTTGAAGGTAGGCCCTTGTTTTTCTCCAGTCCTCAGGCATTTCTCCTATTTGTCATGAAGATTCTTCACAAGAACATCTGCCAAATCCCTTTGCACTCATCAGTTCATCCCACCAGGGTCTAAGGACTATGTCTAACTTGCTCACGTATTCTCTAACCTGGTAACTCTTCAATCAAGGGTAGATCTACACTGCTCCAGGCTTTGCCTCCGCGCCTGGGTTTTCTGAAGGTTAGTCTTGCTGGTAGAGCTTGGGGTGAAGAAAGCATTTAATATGTGTGTCAAAGATCCTCTGACACATTCAGCAATGGACCCACATTTTCCATATCTTTCTCTTTGCAACTTAGGTATGCACAGAAGTCTTTCCTGTCATGTCTTACAACCATTAAAAATGCAACTTCAGGTGGCCTCCTTAACCCCATCTCATACTTGGACAGTGCCTCTGTATTCTCATGCTGTCTGTACCTTCTTTCACCCCCTGTATTTTTCATTTTTATTTTTAAGCTTGGCCAAGAGGTCCTTGCTCATCTATGCATACCATCCAGTAATTTTCCCTGTCTTTCCCCTGAAGCCTGTATCCCATCCATCTAGGCAAATGTTCAGAGCATCAGCACTGAAATAATTATAGACAATTCCTATAGTTTAGGAAGTGGTCATCAAAGATTCTAACTGCTTATGGGAATAAATTCTATGACACAGAGTTGCTAACACAGTAATTGCAGTCAAGCCCCACACAACATACATATATTTTGCAGAAAAGAGCAAATGAATTACCCTCATTTTGCTGACTTTTTTGGTAAAGATAATTGCAAAAAGTTAGTAAATGCACCATACATAGTTTCCTCTCATCTTTCTCTTTCAACATGAAATGTCTTTTATATTTTGCATGGCCAGGTGTATTTCCAGGCCCTGTGAGATATGAATGAGAATAACAGAGTGGTAGAGAGGAAATCTTGTCATGCAGTGTATGGAAATTACACAAATATATCATTACTTTTGTGCAAAGAAGACATAATTTAAAGTTCATGCATTTACTACTAAAAATTAGAAGATAATTAGATAGTATTATCCTACAAGAATAAAATCTGCCAATCATTAGTGATTTTTTTAACTGTGTAAAATTTTGATTCTTTCTTCTCTCAGTCTTAGAGCAAGAACATTTAAACATACACAAATTCATATATTCATCTAAATTTATAGCAGAAAAATACAATCCAGGAAGACAGAATTTCCTTGTATTTCAGAGAAAAAATATTAAGGATTTATTTGATGCTGGGGTAATATTCATTGTCCATTACTTTTATAATATATTTCTTTTTTTCATAACTCTCTTAAGTGTTTGTATGGGATTCAACTGACTGGATGTCAGAATATATAGCCCAGATGTCTTTGTTAATCAATGTGAGTCTATTTATAGCTAATGGAAAGAAAAAGGCATTTTTAGAAAGTCATTCGCCTTGTCCCAAAGTAGACATCTATATTTAGTTAAAACTGTCACCCCTGGAAACTGTTTCTCTCATTAGTGTAGAGGGAGTTCAGGATTATTAGGTCATACATAGACACCCACAATCAGATGTAGACATTTAAATTCAGGGTAGTGAAGATTTCCTTTTCCACCCTCTGTGTAAATGACCTAAATGTCAGGGGTTATTGTGCAGCACAGCTCAGCCCAGGCTGTTCCAAACTGCATCTTATACCTGGACATTAAATGGTGTGCAAATTTAAAACAGGGACTTCTAAATTACATAAGGTCTTGTGTTCAACAAAACTACACCATCCTTTATTGCTTTCTGTCCTTTTGCCTTATAGTGGACTGGAGCATTATCAGGTCAGAATGCTAGCACCAGAGGGGGAGCATTTTGGATGGCGGTTCAGGAATACACGTGGGTGTTTCATAATCAGAGCTCCTGAGGTTTAAAACCTTCCAAATGGCCAGAGCATAGGGAAAACTTCTGTTTTCATCCAATTTGTGAAACAATATCCTTGTTTACTTTGTTTTTATAAAAGTTTTATAATTTTCTTTATTTCATCATTCTTTATAACTAAGAACTGAATATTTAGAATAATTTAAAGACAACATACTCTCAAAGGGTGTATCACTCTGTTCATGGTTTCAAGTTCTGGATCCCTAAGATTTGATTTAAGTTGTGGACAATGGAAATATTTCTGATCTCATGAGTCCATATACACACACCTGCCACATCTCAGTGGAACCTTACATATATAGAGAATATTATCCTCTTCTTTTTTATCTCAACTATTCTTTCCCCATTTTTGGTTTGTTTGCTCAAAAGGTGTAAAATTTTGTGTGTTAGTTAGATAGGAGCCCTGATACAGTTCACTCTAGTACCCAGCAGAGACATCTGAAGGATTTCATTTTTCAGATGTTCCACAACATACATCTCCTAGACTTAATCTCATGATTAAAAGCTTAAGCCAGTGGTGGTGGGAAGAGTCATCTCAGTGACATCCCAGAACAGAACTGTTTCCTTTATTTTGAGAAATGATACACAAAGCAAGCCCAGCTCAGAGTAGAGGGCAAGGAGCAAAGAAGTGTGCATCCCTGAGTTATCACTGTGGGGAGAGTGGGTTAAGCAGAGCTCAGTTTCTCAAATTACATTTAGACAGGTCTAACACCTAGGGCTTCTCAGGAGGACTTGTCAGGTAAGAAAAGAAAATACTGGCATGATTCTCAATTGTTTCTCATTTGTAAGTGGTCACTCTAATTCAGTGTGACAAGAGAATGTCTGCAAGTAGGTGTGACTGAGTCCTATCTGAAAGGGGATATATTTGCACAACTGCAGAAGAATGAATACCATTACCAAGAGACTGCAAAATGTGTATATAAATTAGGGCACTGAGCAATGGGAAAAGGTACAGGTCCAGTGCTGAATGGCCCCAGATCTTGTGTATGTTTCAGTTTGAATCCATGTTTAAAAATAATAGGAGAGTTATGGAAGCATATATTACTCCATCTCCCAGAAAAGCCCTAAGGAACTGTATGTTTACAAGATTCTGTTAGTTATACAGTGACTTTTACCCACTAAATAGTACAAGGTTTTTGGATTTTTTTTATTAAATGTGATAGTCATATAGAAACACGAACATTTCATGGAACTGATTAATCAGCTCAACTAGTAGAGATCTATTTGTGGCTTTACAGCATCAAAACATCCCTATTTTTTCCATTAATTAATGTGTAGACATTTACAGTTTATTCACATGTAAGTGGCAGCAAGCTTCTGAAGCTGTTATATGTCCTAGAATATTTGCACATTTTGTCTGGTAAGGAATATTGACAAGTGCCAATGGGTGCAGTAAAAGAAATTGACAGTATAAAGCCAGCCTTTCTTCTCCTCTGTCTGTGGGGATTAGAGAAACAAGGCACTGAACACAAGAGAAGATTTTTTCTTTCCTGATGTAATAACTCTATGTAAATGATGTTTCAGGTAGCCTAGTGAAATTGGCATCTGAAATGGAAAGGAGATAATTTAAAACCTAGATGTGAATAAATTCACAGCATCTGATACAGAATGCTGCGACTAAGTGTTTAACTTTCAAATAACCTGTAATTTAATGTAAAGGTTTTAAATTAAATGAATACATTTTTCAGGCATGGTGTGGAATTCAGGATTTCCAACTCCCGCCCCAAAAACCAGCCATTAGAATCCAAGCTTCCAATTAATTTTGAGCTGCATGCAGTACAGCACTGGTTTAACAATTCTGAACAGAAAGGTTTGAAACTAGATAACAACCTGTGGGCTGTAAACAGAGTAGGCTTAACTCTTGCTGATTTTAATGTGGTCTGATCAAGCAGACTGCAAATAAAAGACTCTGCTCTAGTTTGCCCACTAATTTGAATTGCGCTCATTTGCCTTGTTTCCAATACCAGCATTATTACCTAAACATTTATAGGATCATAAATGAAGAATGAAAAATATCCTGAAAAATGTATTATGGGATTTTCTTCTTAAACTAAGTATGCATAAAAAGAATATTTCTGGAGATGAAATGGAGACTTTTGTAGAAAAAAAATAGGCTGCTCTCTAGCAATATTCCCTTATTGTTTATGAAATTTCCCACTAATTGCCTATTCAAGCAACCTTTCCCTGACCCCTTTACTTTTTTACTCTTTTTTTTCCCCACATGTGTAGGGTTACTGGTCAGACGGATTGTGTTTAATGGAAGCTGAGGGACGTGCAAAGTCTGGATGGAAGAAAACTGAACATTGAAAAAATAGCAACAATCTACTCTAAAAATATTTCAGAACCCAGGAGTGCGCTGATAAAGCCACCTGACCAGGGAAAGTTCTTACAGGCTGCCATCATTGCCTGGATTTATTCATATTTACTGCTAGCCATAGTTGCTGCACTGTTATTATAAGCTCCTCAGCCACACAGTGGATATTTCCTCAGTCAGCCCTTCCTCCTTCACATGGGACAAAAATTGCTTTTGGAGGGTGAGATACCACAGAACAATAAGACATTTTGTGAAGCCAAGACATCCCTGACTGTGCCCTTTTTACTGGCATGGAACTTTAGTGCTTCATTGCCAAACCCTTCACTATGAAATGAAAATCAAGTGTTAACGAATGTCAAAAGTGTCAATGAATGTCCAAAGTGTGAGGACAGGCATCCCGTTGCGAGGAGCTCCTCAATTTCTGAGACAAGGGTAAATCTGAGGTGCTGCCTCACCACTCTCATGGCTCTTGTTCCAGAGTTGCCCCAGTTGCTGCCTTCCTTGTCATTTCATCATCAAGAAAACACTACCCAGCAAAAAAGGACATCCACAAATGTTTTCCTGCTAGAGGAGCAGCTCCATCTATTTTCCTGAGGTCTTGGGAGGGTGAAAATGCAAGACAAAATGCTGGCTGCAAGGAGGGAACCAGTTTGGTGAGGGAAGGGGTAAATCACGAGTCCTGGCTTGAGGCTTTGACCAGATGCAGTGCTGGAGGCAGCTTCCATGGTTATGGAATTGGTGGGATGCAGAGGTAGCAAGCAGTCTTTTGAGGCTTGCACAGCAAGATGGATGAGGAGACTGCTGTGAGGTTGTGGTCTGAGGGTGTGGATCTGGCAAGAGGACTACAAATCAGGAACACATATATCTGGATATTATCTTATTTCCCTATGAAACACAGATGGAAGAATAAAAGGAAATAACATACAGCAAGAGAATATAAAATTAACAATAAATAAGCAACCGCCTGCTCAGTTCTACTCTTCTCTACAAAACAGATACTTAAACAAAGCCAGACAGATACTCAGGTTTCTCACTGAGCACAAAATGTTTGGCATTTTGACACCTGTTTTGATCTATACAGGCACAGCAGGTTACGAAATACCATATGAATAGCACAGACAATACAAAAATGAAAACCAAATCATTGTATAAACCTAATTTTGATTTACTCATATGGCATATCAAAATTTTCTGAAACAAAGCCAACTTTTGGTATATTTTCCTTCCATATAAAAGTAAAGGTTAGTCCATGATCACTGGAATTAATGCAGCCTCCTATCCTGTGGTTTTATAATATTTGAGTAATCAACTATCTCATGATAACAATAATTTCCATTCCCTGCTGTGTGTTCCCTGGTTAACACACAACTCCCAGCTCATCTGAAGATAAACCTGTGATATTCAGCTGAGCAGTCCTTGTGTGACTGGTTAGTCCTACCTGGCAGTAAAGATGTTGCTTTCAGTCTCCTCCAACACTGGCATGCCTAAAAATTACAGAATGTATTTAACTTTGACCCATCTACTCCCTTTTGTGGAGTTGTTTTGATTTTGTTTCTTTTTTTGTTAGGTGGGGTTTCTTCACCTATTTTAGTAAAAATTGTCCAGTGTGCTGGGAAATTACTTTAGAAGGCTGACAAGTGAGATGAGTATACAGCATAGTCCCTTAAATGTATAGCTTCGGAGATTAAAAAATTCAGTTTGGGTATGTTTGGTTTTTGGTTTTTTGGGGGATTTTTTTGATTAAATACATATTTCCGTATTTTTTTTTTTTTATCATGAGTACCTAATACTGAAGGTCTTCATAGCACATGTGAGTATAGTCTATTAAACATGTATTAACAGTTCTGTAGAAAAATTACATGTATTAAACAGTATTAAACAGTTCTTTAGAAAATTACAGTTCATCATCATCATCTGGTTCATAACATGATTCCATAAAAGAAACTCTTAGAAAAAGCCCTTCATTAAAAACATCCTGAAAAGGTAAGCATTTGTTCATGTTTTAAGTGGAAAATAAATGGTGAAAAAACAAGCAAACAAAAAAATATACAGACTGAATTAATTGCCTAAATTAATAATTTGGCCATCATATCTACAGATAATTAATTTGGCCAACATGACCACAGTCCCAGATGAGCTTTTGGCCAAAAAATTCATGCTTGAGTTTTTTTAAGCTTGCCAAATATGCAATTGCAATAAATTCCTTTACAGGGGCAAGGCATTGGCTTTCTCTTCCAACTGAGGCAGCAGGTCTGCTTGCAGGGCTGCTCCAAACATCCAGGGCACTGCTTCCCATCAGGGCCAGGGTGTGGGATGTGTCCCTTTGCCCTGTGACCAGGATCACTTCCCGCTGTACCCTGAGCTCCCTTGGGAGACCTCATGTGCAATCCTAGCCCAGCCTGACCCTGCCTTCATTTACCTTGTGAGGCCTGATGAAGGACTGAACAATTGCCCTAAATGGCATCATTCCATCTGAAAGGAGCTTACATAAATTCCAATGGAAGAAAGAATGCTTGCTGACTATCCAGTAAATGAGGAACGAGGAATCCTATGCACGAAACATTTGATTGAATGTCTAAGAGTTTTCTACAGTATTTGTAGAGTGTTTCAAAGCTGGGAGTTTCCAGCTCACCTTGTTCTGACACTTCATTGTTTAATTTTTATGTGCTTTAGAATGAAAATAAATCCCAAGAAATGGTACTCATAAAAATGGAATAATTTCTTTCCAGAGCATTATATTGCCTTTTGTTATGCCCCACTTACATTATTCACTGCATTGTTTAGCACACTATATACTGACATCTCAAAAGGCAACAGCAAAGTAAGTAACACAGCCAATTTAACTTAAGAGTGTTTTCAAAAATGTTTATGAACCACTAGTTGGTCATGTTTAAAACATTTTTTCTCAAGAAAGCAGCATTAGCAAATCAGTTTTGCTGATATCATTAGGCATTTTGCAAATGTTTGCTGAACATATTGAATATTTATAGTAGTTTCTATAGAAAGCTGACAGCAATAATTTTTAAAATATTGTTTCAAACCAGATTAAATATAATATGATGTGGTCATGTATTCATATTTTTTATCTGTCTTGAGTGCACATAGTATACCTTATTTATTAATTGGGATGAAAGTGATCCAGAATTTTTAAGAAAAATTCTTAAATGTTAAAAAAATATTAATAGTATTGGGATTACATGTGATATAAACACAGCCAATCAATTAGAAAATTCAGTAGAGACAAGTCATAAAATGTTTGTTTACTTTGTATTCTTGGACTACTATTCCTAAATCAGCACTATTAGAAGATGAAATAAGGAAGGTAATTAACTTCTGATGTTACTACCTGATATAATTTATGATATTTCCCAGGTTTCAGAGAAAATATTAAATTTTCAGGCATCAAATAATGAGTGTCCTAACCTTCTACTACAGAATTTTACTCGTTATTCGACTAAGACTTTAATTGTGAATACATCCATACCATTTATGTGTAAGAAGCTCTGCAGGATACCTCTGTTTTTCTGTTGGCAGAAATAAAACCAATTTTTTTTTGACTCACATTCTTTGCAGTTTATAGAGTAATCCTCTATTTCATTATCATGAAAACACTGAAGTCTACAACCAGAACAGGAAATTTCACACACCTCTCTCTCCGGAGTGCAGCAACCATAATGGTTTCGTTATCCTCAGATGCTACGTGCAGTCTTTCAGGAGGGGATTTGGTTTGTTGCTTGGCATGTTCCAGTTGACTGTAATTGCTCAATACCTACACATATTTCTTAAGCTTTCAGGCTTACTTTCATAGTAGATCTCCATTTGTCTACCACAGCAGGAAGTTAAACCAGGTTGCTTGTAATTGGTTTATTTCCTTAGGGCTAAATTATGGTTTCTACATTTTGAAGCACGGGGGGATGACTAGCAGACTTGACTTTTAGCTGTGAAGAAGGAGGTGTTATGACTGGAACACGTTACTGTAGGAAATGAACTTCAAAGCACAAAGGAGGAGAAGTGCCAAGCGCCCTTTAGACAGACACCTCAACCACCACATAAATAGACCTCCCACTTAACCAAACTCAGGATAATGATGAATTATGTCACAGGAAAACTGTGCCCTCTTTCCTTTAGCAGTGCAACTGCAGCATCTTTGCTTTCCCAAATATTGTATGTATATATTTACATACCTACAGGCTCTTTATCTCTGTTCCTCTATGGCAGAATTTCACTGGCGATATAACCCAGCTGGAGCACACATATCTACAGCTGGAGCACACATATCAACATAAATTGACACACAGCTTTTTTGAAAAATTACTTTTGGGTTTCCTGGTTTTCCTCAGAAAAAAACTGATAGCATAGTAAGATGGAAGATACGGTAATTTATTCATCCTCTTTGAAGAGATTGGTACAAAATGAGCAAAACTGAACAAAATTTGTATTGGTATTTCTGCCTTGTGCATGTATACTACTGATTTCCTTTACTAAGTCTTTAATTTCCTTTCCTATACTTTGTTTAAGAGTTCAATTTGTGCTTTCAATCAATAGCATTTCTGTGGTCTGCTAGGAGATGTTGTTTGGGTTTGTTTAGACATTTTTATGATTTTGAGAATTTTTTCACAGCAAACAAAATTTTTTTACTTTCCTGGTGTTTTTAAGAATTCTTATGGGAAAATGCAGCGCTTTTTTGTAACGTAAGTTATTTTAATGCATCACTTTTTCTTAATTTTAATTTTCAATTCTGAGAATCAGAAGGAATAAAATTTCATTTTAAAAAGGCAATTAAAAATTGTGTGACAGTGAAATAAAATCTGCTTTAACACAACATCACGGTTTAAAATGTCTAGAAATATAGCAGAATTTTAGCAAATCAAGGTATTTGGTAAGTACAGGAAAGCAGATCTTCTATACTTAATAATTTATCCACAGGAATATAATTTTTTTTCCTGGTTTTTCCTTTTTTTTTAGATGGAAAAAGTATATGGTTTTATTCAGTTAGAGAGATTGTTAAGAAAAGATGTACTGATAAAGTTAAAACTATGCAACTCCTTACCTTCCTATGCACTTCCTAACTAGGGCACAGTTATTTATAGGTAAAAGAAGACTTTAGGTGAATAAAAACATTTCTTGATAAGGACAGAATTAACACATTATTGGTTTGGGACATCTTTATGCAGTTGTCACTACACTGATGCTATGGGATGAACCCTTTTTTCCCCCTCTTCTCGTATGTGGAAGTTTGCTTCACTTAAATATGAATTATCACAATAGTCATAATTACTTTTGCATGGAAATTAAACATGACCAATAGATGGGCCTGAAACAGCATCCTCTGAATGAACATTTACATGTTGGGAGGTACATTCAGAACAGGTCTAGGTCTTTTTTACAAGATAAAGGAAGTGAATGCCTCATCAAGCCCCTCTAAGATAACCCACAAGAGAGTGGAAGCCTCCCCCAAGTCAGGCATGAAAGGTGTTTCAACTTAGGTGGTTTATCACTTGACTGCTGTCCAACTTGTACCAAGCTTCAGGGTTTCCCAGGAAAAATCTCAAAAACTCTGCCAACACTTACACAAAAGGTTACCTGCTACCTGTGATCCTGATCACCACTGTCTGGCTCTAATCACATCCAGGGAAAACATCCTTCATGAACTTCTAGGAGCTCAGTGTCTTCTTTTCCACTTGGCAGAAGGTCATATCTCATTCAAATCCCTGAAAAAATTTTCCAGACTGTCTTCCTACAAAACATGAACTCATGTGTGTTTCCTTAAGAAGCCTCCACTTCCAACCCTTGGAGAGCAAGGCCTGCTTTCCTCATTCTGCTGGGCTGGGTGATGCCACACCCATGGGGTTGGAATGCCCGGGTGTGTCTGCACAAAGATGGATCTCTGGGATGGTGAAAGGCAGCTGCCTGGGCCACAGGATCTGTACCCACACCTGAGGGGTTGAGAGTTGCCTCTGTAACCTGATCAAATCCAGGTATTCAAATTCAGCAGACAGTCTTATAATTGCGTGACAAAATGATGATATGTGGTTACTATTTGGGGAAGTTCTGCAGCTCTTGCAAACAATATAGAAGAAAGATCTTGAACTCAAACATTCAGCCAGCAGTGATGGCTGTGACTCCAGTCTCATCTCATGCTTCTTTTTCACACCTCTTTTTCTTCATCCAGATCCAGAAGATTTTGAAAGATTTGTCTTCCCCCAGATTAGGTTATACTTCTGAAAATGTTTTGGCAGGTTGCATGTACACTAACTGAAATCTTATGGGCCTGCTTGAAAAACCAAAATTATAACTTCTGCAAGTTCTTCTTATAATCACAGACCTGAGGGATACATGGAGAGAAATATATTTTTGTCCTTTGATATTTTGCACAGTAAGGACTTTGTTCTCAGAAATGAATTCACGGCAGTTTTATAGCTCATAATGTACCATTTATGTGTGCAAGGCTGCTCAAGTTGCTGTTTGGGCAGTTACAGTTGCTAAAGCCTGTGAAAAATCATTTATTTAATGGTATGTTATTAGACCTGTTTATTCAAAAAGAAGGATAACATCAGAGCTGTTGTCCAAACAGATTGACTGCAGGTTTGCATTTAGGCATCATTATAAATATTGACAGTGTTTTGTAAAGCCCCTTGGAATTTGTGTTTTATGGTAGACAGATCTACTTCTTTCAGGAAGGAAACAAAACTGGGAAACTACCATTAGGCTTAGATAAAAATGGATGTGCCTCTTTTATGCCCAAATATTTCAACTTTAATAAGAGTTCCTGCTGCACATACCATATAAATTAGAAAACAAGATTTTCATCCTTTTCCTCAATACTTGTCCATCATCTCTACTGATGAAGCATTACTGCCCCAAAACCTGAAAAATGTATTTCTTTTAAAAAATAAAACTTTTTTGAAAGAGGATGTCCGGGGGATGAAGCAGTCTCACTTTCCTAATGTTCAGAAGAAACTCAAGACGTGTGCTTGGCTCTAGCATTGTTCCAGCTCCCTTACCAGGAAAACAGGAACATTAGAAGTAATTACAGAATTCCCGCAGCTCCCACTGACAGCAGAATCCTGTTGTATCCCTACTCGGAAAGCAGAGACTGAGTGACTTGCAGAGCTCCCAGTCAAAAGAGACAAGACAAACTGAAAACAGGTCAAAGATTTTTTGTTTGTCACAACTGTCATTTTTACTACCAAAAGAATAACTACTCATGACAGTCCTATAATTAGTACAACCACTGAAGAGAAAATATGCCAACAAGGCACTTGGAAAGGAAAATCAAGGGCCTAAGTTAAAAAGAATAATTTTACCATTTTACTCATTTACCACTGACGCTTTATAAAAACAGACCTTTTGATTAAAATATTTCAGAAAAATAAAGAATATGCCTTTCTTTTCCCTTATGTGAATGAAAATATTCCAGTATTATTTTGAAATATTCATTGGGGATAATTTTTTCCTGAGTTTCACCAACAATTTATTGAACTAAAAGATAATGTCTTACTGAGCTCTCACTCTTCTTTCAGAACTTCACTGAGCTTCCATTGCACTATGTTCTTTTGAGTTTGCTTGCTGTGTTCATTCCCAATGAGATATACATTCATTCAAATATGATGAAAAAAATAGAATGTCCCTTTTATTTGAGTGTTTTTGTGTAATCAAGTCACCACCGCCAAGGATAAAGTATTTGTCATTGTGTGGTAAGAATTTCATTATATCTTTACATAGCAGACACTGGGGAAGTAATTCCCTAGTCTTACACATAAATACCTGCAGCCAACAGAAACCAGAAACATTCATCAATGGCCACTCAGTATCACTCCTTAGGCACAGGGTTTTTTGCATTTTCCAACTTTCTGGAAGAGAAACTTGACAGGGAACCTGAAAGCCACCCTCTATTCCACTTCCCAGTCTGCACAGTTATAAACTGAGAGCACTTCTGCATTACCTGAAAACATGGTCTCCTCTTCCCTACATATGTTTTTCAGATAATGGGAGGGTCCCCCTACCTTTTCCTTACCTACCACTGCAGGTTTCAGAAGGCCTCATCTTATTTGACCCCTGAGCCTGTCTCACACTCCTGGTGACACCCGGATGATATGGAGTTGCCCAAGAGTGCCAAATAGGTACCATTATCCAACCAAATCTTACCAACCAGCTTGAGTAGCACTTCAGGCTTCTAGGTATCAAGGCTATCACCCTCGTGTATGCCTGGAGCAATGGAAACAGGCAATTCTGTATTTTCTTCTCCCATGTTCCTAACCACATAGGTGCATGCCACATTGAGTTCAAAAGGACAGAGTTAGCAAACACGCAGCAATCTGTCTTTATCCATGGAGGCATTCTCCATTATTAAGCACATTAGATGGCTGGCAAGGTTCTGTTCCTCAAAAAGTCTCTCTGAATGCTCAGGCTCTTGAATTTTTTGTATTGTTCTATCTTTTTTTTTTTTTTTTTTGCTTGTTATTGCTACTGAGAACAAAACCTTTGAAAACTGGGCATCCTCTAAATACTTATGAGACAAAAATACTTGCACATGCACTGCGCAAGTTGCCTGCACTCAGACTACAAAGCCAGCACTCTGAGATACTTCATATTTACTTCACAGGCCCAGATTCATTGCAAGGAGTGTTTTCACAGTGTCAGGTGCTATGTGGGACTGCTGCACAGGCAAGTCCATGGCCAGGTGTTCAAAGACTGGGCCTAACACAGGCCACGTGTCTGGTGTTTTCTGAAAAGATTCACTGACCTCATTCTGCAGAATTATATTGGGTGGGTGATGTAGATTTCTCTGAGACTTCTGGACATGTGGCAGCCTTTCAAACCTATTGTAAATGCTTAATTACATTTGACTTGATAGTTATAGCAAAATCTCTGTCATTCTTGGAGGAGGGAAGAACAGGAGAAAAAAAAAAAAGAAAATATATTAAAACAAACAATAGAAAATCATGAGGGTAAAAAACCCAAACTTGTTGCATATTAAGTGAATGCATTATCTTACCCTTTCTTGTCAATGCTATCAATATATGCTTGTCTTTGCATCCAGTACAAGGAACACATGCTGGTTCACCTTTCATACTTCCTTTTCCTTTACCAATAACTCTCAACCCAACACAATTTAATCAAAAGGTCTTGAGTCTTTTTTAAAGACTATTGTAGTGGTTTCTGCACAAAGAAAGCTTGCCTAAATTGTTGGGATAAAGGAGATTGCAGTGGGAGGCAGTGATAGGATGAGATGAGCCAGCTGGCAGATTTTATTTTAACTGAGGCAAACACCAGTTTCAATATAATCAGCCAGGAAACTCGAGCAGCCCTTGAAAACGCAGGACATTCCCAGAAATAGTAACATCTGGTCATCATAAAGATTACATTGGTAGATTCCAGTTATATTTGAGATAGGACCTCTGTAAGGCGAGCACTTACTGTAATTGTTTCATTTCTTTTTTTTTTTTTTTTTCTCCTGCAGTACTTCTTGAACAGCTTAAATAGGAAACTTGATCTTCACTGGGTACTTTGCCATTGTCTGCTTCACAGCAAATTTCCTCTGAAGGGCTAACTTGGGTTTATTTGCTGGAGTTTCATTTCCCTGTAAAACCTGCCCTGCAACATGGAGAGGAAATTAAGGTACTGGTCCTTCCACTTTTCCTCTTCATCACTTTCCCTTGTGGTAAGAAACACTGATTAAAAAGAAAAAGTTTATTTAGCCAAAGTGAAAATCAATAGCATCAGTCAGGTATCTGTTAAAAATAAATAAACCATACCTCTTTTGCCTTCTATCAGCTACCTTTTCTTTTCAGGACCTGCAAACAAGATGTAGTAACAACTTGCTCTGGCTTACCTGCTGTAGTCCTAATAACTTTCTGGTAATAAATTAAGCCGGAATTTATTTATTTACTCTAGAAGTTCTGCTAACTAAATTGCTTTTGCAGTATAAGACAGCACTTGTTCATAGCTAAGTAACTCATTGTGCCTGACAACGGGTTAATGGGCCAAAACAACTCATTTTGAGAGTGTCGGCTGTGTTGGTCCAGCAAACTGGTTCCAGAATCTCACACATCCTACATTTCCTTCGCACATCTGGACTGAGCACAGACAAAGTTTTCTTTCATATAAACTGTTTATTGTTCTGTGAGATTGATGCCGTTAATATTGGCTTTCAGAATGACAGATTAGCATCACCAGTTAATCAGGGCTATTAGCAGATAAATATCTGTAATTTAATCACTACAGGAATTTCTTTTCCAATAATAAGATTTACAAATGCAAGTGATTAAGTAATTAGCTTACATCTCCATAGATTACAATTCCTCTGAGATTTCCTCTCTCACTTCTTTTCCCAAAAGATTCCAGAATTTAATTAAAGTAACTACTCCCTCCTTTACATGGTCTTTGTACACACATGTGAGAAGTGGGTTGGTTTTTTTTTTTTCAAACCAAGCTGCACCTTTTGTACATAATCCCATAAGGATCTTCCATTTCCGGACCTCTTCCATCTCTCTCCAAGGGTTAATACCCACCCTGCCAGTCTGTGCAGCTATAACCTTTCCCAGTACTTTTCCCAATCCATGCAGCAAGTGGGGTGCACAAGGGGAAAGAATAATTTACAGGAAGGGGGGAAAAATTGCCAATGGAAAAATTGTGTGCACTTGATAAAATAAGAGCCTGGCTTGCTAAAACAGTCTATCCAAACACTACTCAAGGATCCCTTTGTTGCCTTTCCACTGACTTGGCCCTAGGGCAAAAGGCAAGTTCTACTCCTTCCAAACTTATATTCTCCTATTTGCAGAGTAATTTGACAGTTACTGTTAATTTCCTAAATGCAAGATGAAAGCTGTTGAGGGAAGCCTGAAAAAAGGGTGGGGAGGGGGGGAAGAAGAAATTCATAAAGAGCAGCAGAGAATATGGACAAAATTGTTTCCATGTGTGGTGCTGAGGCACAGCTTGGGCAGAGATCTGTGGCCTTCCCAGAGTTTGACCTCTTGAGGCGGTGCCAGTTTACAGGAGAAAAAGCATTGCTCTTTAATGAAGGCCTAATTTTTATTGCCACTCCATCGACTTCAAAGTGCTTCAGGTTGCCAAACATAATTTCACTGGAGGTATTTTCAGGTGCAGAGCAAATACTTCATAAATAATTTCCTCATTAGATTACAAATTCCATTTAAAAAGTGAAAGGGGGGCTTGCTTTTCGAAGGTTTTCTTGGAAACTGATTAAAAATCTTTCAGAGGGATTCTTTATTACTTTAATTCTGAAAGAAAATAATTAAACAGTTTTAATTTTTTATTTATATTTTTAAATGAACATGTAGCTTGGTAAGATGACCGAGTATGGTGGAGATGTTTTAATATGCTCTCAATTAAAACATATAATCCAATGCCTGTGTGCCTTTCCTTTTTCTTCTCCTCATCCTTAAATTGCTACTAAGCCCAGTGACTGCCAGCAACCAGTGTCAGCCCCACTGGGGCCCCAATTAAGTATGTAGATTTGTGATACTTCTGCATTTTTTGTGCTTACTTCCCCTCCTCATGTAAAAATGTCTGTAATTAAAATATGCTTCCATACACCCCCCTTGTGAAGCAGGCACAGGGAGCTGCTGGGGCTGACAAAGTGCTGCTGTCACTCAGCGGCAGCTGGGATGATTTGGGTGGCGCTGATCTTTAATGCAGTTTGCAGGCTGAGATGGGCCACTATCGAGGCAGAAGGGAGGCTGGTGGGGAGAGGATGGGAGTCAGGAAAGCTCCCATCCCAGCACTTCCAATGAGTTACAGCAGCAGCAGCAGCATTTCCATGTGTCCCTGCCTGTCACTGCTGTGTCCCTGTCAGAGCCTCTGCTGTGATGGTGCTAAACTTTAACACCTGAGTGTTTGTGAGCCACCTTCTGCTCACTGGACAGAAATAAAAATGCCAGCTACTACTTGAGCACAGAGCAGGTCTATCACTTTTTAGTTTAGTCTGCTTTTCTCCTGCCAATAATTCTGCAAATTTAACTGGTTATAGTTTTTCGCTATTTCCCCTCATGAAGGTTGTTACCCTAGAACACAAGGAACAAGTGAATACCATTTATAAGAAGAAATGTAGGGAATTACTGATTGTTTTGATAGTGCTAAATTAATTTTCCATCTCTTTTTCAGGGGAGAGTTAGTTGGAAGATGAAAGTTAGCATAAATATTGCAGAAAATATTTTCTTCTGTTGTCACCTTGAAAACCAGCTGGGTTTGATTATATTACAGACTTTTAAAACTGATATATATAGCAGGGTATATTCTACAGCCATATACCTGCAGTAGGGCTTGTTAGAGACTTCTTATCTCTAAATCTGCACTGAGCAGGCTCCAGTCCCAAATCCTGGTGTCTGAGCCTTTGCTTGACTTCCCAACACCCATCTAAAAAAAATAAAATTCTCAGGTCATATCCGAAGTGATCATCTTGATGCTTCAAAACCAGTGAAATGGTGATTTTTTTTTTTTTAACTTGTTGTGGGTAATTGTACTCACTTTTTGTTGTTTCACACTTCTGAAGTGCACTCTGCTAGCATCCCGCAATTAGGTCACAAAGTTAGAGAGCTTTGGCATTGCTAAGGGTCCTATTTCTGGTGGTTCTTTTGGAGTGTGTGTGTCTGCCATTCGGAATGAATTTATCAAGGAAAATACTTGACTGCTCTCTAAAGAAAAGAAGCTACAAAAATAAAGCTGAGATTCATGGTTTTTCATGTTTCTTTGACATATAACAAAGGCTTGGCATAAGGCACTGAGAAAGTAGTTATAACTCAGAGAGAGTGGCAGCTTTCTATTTCCACCAGTTACTCCTTTGGCTTAAATTATAGAGATATGTATGATGGATCTAAAAAGATCTCTGATTCAGACAGCTGAAAAACAATTTTGTCTTTTAGCCTAAAACAATTTTTCTGAAAAATCCCAAACAAATAAACCCAAAACCTTAAAGATATAGCCAAGATAAAACAAAGCTTAAAATGAAGAGACATTCTGCTCTAGGAGAGATAAGAAATATGTTGGTTTAGTTATGTTTAGTTATTCTGAGCACAAGAAACACTATTCAAATATAATATCACACCACTTTTGCTGAGAAGGAACAGCAGAAAGAGTAGATGAATGTAAGTGACAAAATACCTTTTTGTGCCTTTTCACTGGCTAACTAACATAGTGGGTTACTTTGGGTGCATCTGCATTAGCATTTAAATTCATATCTGAAGTTTATCTCTCAACCAAAAATCTCCACTTTCCTCATTTGCTGTTATTTGGTTCACACCACAGAATGGCTCAGAATGCTAAAACTGATCAGATGAAACTAAACTGAGGGATACAGTCCAGGAACACATCTAACGTGGTGCAGCCTTGTAGAAATTCAGTTTACAGGCTGGTTTGGTCAGTTCACAGACTTAGTTTAAGTCAAAGTTTCATACAGTGCGGACCTCAGTCCTCCACCCCAACTTCTTCTGTAGGCTTCACTCTGTAGACCTGCTCCTTGTCATCTTTACTGTCCTAAGGGATACCCCATAGCCCTGTGACACCACAGAAGGTGGGACTGAGATTGCAGAAATTGCTTTTCTTCTGCTGTGTGAAAAATTTAATTTCCATTATCTTCAGCTATTAATTTAACCTATTTTCTTCTCAAAGAAATGCTTGTATGCTATGACAGAAAGGTCAAAACTGGAATTAAATTGGTGAGAATTATGCAATACTAAGGAGAAATTTAGGCTCCATGCACAGAGCCAAGAATATGGGACCTACTGGAAGGGAAAGTCTCAGAGAGTAAAGCACCATCTGCATTGCTGGCCATGCAAAACTGGGAAGATGAATGAAGTTGCAGTGGAAATTCAGTGTAGGGCCATTTTTTTCTGAGGAGATAGCTGAACATAATATTTCCATTTTTCTTCTCTTTTAAGTCTAATTTAAATTCTATTGACTAATGTTTTGCAGGAGAGGACCCTGCTACAGCCATAAAAATATTGGAAGTTTTTGCTAATATTGCATGGTACATTGCCATATTAGCCAAATGCTGCTGTGATACAGCCAGGTTCAGATCATACTATCTATAATACAGAATGTCTGCAATTTTTCTTGTTTCCCTGGTAACAACTGTAAATGCACTGACTCCCTGGACTGCTCCACCCCTCCTGCTGCTGATGTCAGGCAGAGGAGAGGCACATGTGCAACTCAGCTCTGTACCTGTCAAACCAGGCGGACGTTCTGTTTGATCAGCCCTGGTTTGGTCCCACAAAGACCATTCGTGTGCTGATCAGAGGGCAGTGCTAATTTAGTCAGATATCAGGATACTGGGCTGGGGGCAGGGTGGTGGGGCAGGGGGGAGAAAAATATTCATCCACTTGTGCTTTGGTTTTAATCAACAAAGATAATGGGGAGGCTAAGAGAGCTATCATGTGACTAGAACTGAGGCAAAGTACTCCTTGCTGATAAAATCAGGATCAGCACCGTTTCTGTTAATGTCAATAATTTCTGATAATTGGGTGCTGCTCCATGCCAAAGTATTCTCAAATTCCATACTCTGTTGCAGGCATGCCAGCAGGATTTAGCATGAATAATGTTAATACAATGAAGAGGGAAGGAATGAATGAGGATTTTCCATGTGTTAGATGACAGGATCACTTTGAAACAAATGACCAGTCCTTATTAATGCAGCTATTATTTTGATAAACCAACAAGAATGAATGTGGTATTCATGAAAATGTGATATGCAACACTGTAGGAATCCCACTGTAATTTTACAATTAATTAAGGTACCTGTAGCCATTATTGGAAAAGATTATGGTCTGACCTTAATACTCATGTAGTAAGCTGGCACACTGCCTATTTTCAGCTCAGCATTAATGAAGATGAGCATTTGTATGCAACTCTGTCTCTTCTCGTAATTTTGTTCAGTGTGAGTTTATTTATGTACTTCAGCATTTGCCTTAGTAATTATTAGTCATCATACTGCAACGGTGAGTTTATGAGTGAGTGCTAAGTTTTATCTTATTTTTCATCATCACCCATGGAAGTACATGCAGTTCACCATGATAATGCTGAAGTTTATTTGATGACTATGAAGAACAGTAGTAACTCTGGTTTGTTTGGTTGTTTTTTAATTTTACATGATACACCTGATGAAAAATTTCAGCTTAAATATTTTTAAAAGGAAAATATCCAGCCCTTTCTTATTAAGGGAGCATTTTTAAAAAATAGTTAATTATTTTCATTTTTTAGAAGTGTTTTATCTAACACATCTGGCAATATAAAGCTGAGTTTGGTGTATTTAAAGACTTTTTAGCTAGCTTAGTAAAATGAAATTTAGTTAGTAGCAGTTGTAAGTAGCAACAGTAAGTAGCAACAGTAAGTAGCAACAGTAAGGCAACGTTTGCCTTAATGCTCAGAATTTTCAGTCAGGATTACTGTGCTGGGAACTAACAAAAGAGATGATCACTGAAGGATGTGACAGGCTATATTTTCTACTTTCAGAACTTAAGCAAGACTACATGTACATGCAGTTGTGGTGGCAGTGGAGTCAGTGATCTTCCAAGATGTCCACAACACTGAATAAGAGAATGGAAGCAGAAACCAACAAACTGTTGTGAAGGTGAGTCCCTCTTAAGGGATAGGGTGAATCCTGCAGGAGGACATTGACCCTGCTCAACCAGCCCAAAATGCAAGAATTGAAAATAAAGGGTTCAGGCAGGATAAAAATTCTGTCTAAGATCTGAGAAATTGTAGCTCAGAAATTCCTCAGGCAGGCACAGATGCCTGAATAGTAAGAAAGCTGAGCCTGTGCAGCTTTCCAAGAGCAGATGGAAAACCTTGAGATAAAGAAGTATGTCGGATCTCAAGATCTCAGTCCTGAGATGCTGAGCCTCCGAGACCCTGGGGGGGCTCGGGACTCCTGGAATGTTGCCAGAAGTGTCTGGTAGCTGGACTTTAACCCTACACAGGAGACGACAAGGATGAGGGCTTCACCGGGTGAATGGTGAAGGGATTAGTTAATTAGAGGGTGAGACACAAGGTTTAAGATTTATGTACAGGGGGGTTTAGAGGAGTAAGATGGAGGAATTGGGGTGTGTCCTGTCCTTCTTCTTCTTCCTCTTCTCCTCCATCTTCTTTGGCCACGGTGGCACCTTTGGATTGGTTATTACTAAGAGTACACCGAGTTATAACAATAGATGGTATTGGGGAAAAATGATAAATATTGTATACGTAACAAAGGGTATAAAGATACGTGGCTGCCCGGGAGGGCAGAGACAGTGTGCCCATGGCTGACTGCTGAGCAGATCTCTGGTGGCTGAAAGAACATCTTTTAGATAAACAATTAATAAACATAAAAACTGAAAGAAGAACTGAAGCCTCTTCTCGTCCTTCGATACGCGGGCTGCCCAAAGGCCACCCCGGGCCTTCCAGGCCCCTCAAACAGCCGAGATAAACCGGACATTTGGCTTCCACTGGGTGAGCACGAACCACCACAAAACCTTTCGGGGGGGGGCACCACCACCACCTTCAAAGCCCTGAAGATCAGAGAGAAGAAGAAAACAAAAAGCCAACAGAGACTGCAAAAAAAAAACAGCAGTCACTGAGGAATCCACCTCTCAGTTTCTGCCGAAGACAATTCGTAGCAGAACAGCCCGGACTGGAACCAGAAGGCGCCCTGGGACCACCTCTCGTGATCTGCTGGACAGTGACCGAGACGTCCAGACTGCTCTGAGAAGACATTTGGGAAGAAAGCCTGAAAATAAGAACATGGGGGGCACACCTTCCCAGGAACAACGGGAAACTTTGTCCGCCTTAAAAGGTGTGACACAAACATACACAAAAAAAATAATTAATTAGCTCTGGCCTTAAAAGGCCAGGAAGAAATAACCCAACAGATGCAGCAGACATCTGGGGGGGGGGGGGGGGGGCCCTCAAAAGAGGGGGGAGCAAGACTCCGGAAAAGATTAGCTCTGGCCTTAAGAAGCCAGGGGAAAGGCTCTCGAAGAAAGAGAGCGAGAAATATTATTAAAACACCCGGTCCCAAAACCCAAAAACCCTGGGAAACTCCCAAAAAGCGTCCAAAAAGTCCAGAGAGCATGGAGGACTCAGGAGCAGAGGGGGAGCAGGGGGGGGAGAAAAAGGGATCGGGGGAGGCGCTTTCTCGCGGCAGCCAGGCAGCGGCGGAGCAGGCGGGGAGCGCGGCTGAAGAAAAAACAAAAGACGCGTGTTCAGATACGGCTTTGCTAAGCTCAGGGCCGGGGGGTGCAGCGGCCCCGGGGGCCGGCAAGGTAGCAGAAACGCGCGCGGCGGGCAAACTCGCAAGAACCCGGGGCAGAATCACAAACCAACGCCAGGGCGTCTGACCCATGCAGCGAAATTAGGGAAATTGCGCAATCCCAGAAAGGCTGCCGTGAGACGCAGGAGACGCACGGTTGTGACGCAAAAAACTCGGAGCGAGTCGCGGCGGGCGCGGGTGCCGGCGGGGGCGGGCCGCACACACCGACAAAGGGCCACACACACACAGCGTCGGAGGAGGAGGAGACAGAGTTAGGGGCAGACCGAGAGGGAAAATTCAGAGGCGGAACAAAAAGGGAGAGGGAAAAATTACCTCGGGAGAGACAGGGAGCGGCTCGGAAATCACGCATGCGCAGAGCGCGGGCGGGGGCGGGCCAGACCCCCGGTGACGTCTCAGGCGAGGAGGGGCCCTCTCCAGACTTGGTGCCTTTGGTAAAAACCCTCGGAGTCCAAAGCCTCTCCCCTCCCGGGGAGGCGTGTGTTTTTTAACCCTATTGTCAGTTGAATCAAAAAACAGGTAACCCCGGTCTCAAGTAGGCTTGCAAACAGCAACAATCGGCGGAAAAAAGAGGCAGTTGTGTTCATGCAGTCGTCCCAGCCACGGAGCCCGGTGACAGCGCCACTCGTGGGGGAATGACCGAAGTGCATGACATGCCGGATCGGTTCAGCAGAGCTACAGCATCATTTCGTAACGAGTCTGCAACTATGCAGCGATTTTCCTCAACAAGATATAAGAAGAAACGAATACTCAGACAAAAGTCGGGACTCAGACTGCAAAGGACAACTCAGAAGAGAAACAAGAGAAACGGAAAGACTCTGGGGGGTTTTCCCTTTGGGGTCTTGAATATTTCTGTATAAGGACGAAAGACTCTGGGGGGTTTTCTCCTTGGGATCTTGAATTGCAATAGGCAATGGGGTAAATTTACCTATTACAGGGGAAACTGACAAAGGATCATATATTGATCAGCTGGTGGATTTCTTTGACATTTCTCCCATTTGGAGAGGAATTTTAAGGGCAGATTTCTTTGACATTTCTCCCATTTGGAGAAGAATTTTAAGGGTAGGATTTTATGTTTTAATAGTTTAAGGTTTCATGTTGTAATAGAGTTCTCCTAGTCCTCATCCATGTCGTCCCAGATGCCATGAATCGGATTGTAAAAGAGGGTTTCTTGGTGCAAAGAGAAGGGGGAGATGTCGGATCTCAAGATCTCAGTCCTGAGATGCTGAGCCTCCGAGACCCTGGGGGGGCTCGGGACTCCTGGAATGTTGCCAGAAGTGTCTGGTAGCTGGACTTTAACCCTACACAGGAGACGACAAGGATGAGGGCTTCACCGGGTGAATGGTGAAGGGATTAGTTAATTAGAGGGTGAGACACAAGGTTTAAGATTTATGTACAGGGGGGTTTAGAGGAGTAAGATGGAGGAATTGGGGTGTGTCCTGTCCTTCTTCTTCTTCCTCTTCTCCTCCATCTTCTTTGGCCACGGTGGCACCTTTGGATTGGTTATTACTAAGAGTACACCGAGTTATAACAATAGATGGTATTGGGGAAAAATGATAAATATTGTATACGTAACAAAGGGTATAAAGATACGTGGCTGCCCGGGAGGGCAGAGACAGTGTGCCCATGGCTGACTGCTGAGCAGATCTCTGGTGGCTGAAAGAACATCTTTTAGATAAACAATTAATAAACATAAAACCAGAAAGAAGAACTGAAGCCTCTTCTCGTCCTTCGATATGCGGGCTGCCCAAAGGCCACCCCGGGCCTTCCAGGCCCCTCAAACAGCCGAGATAAACCGGACAGAAGTATAATACAGACTATCTTCCAGTTTCCTCTATTTTCCAAAAACTCATCTATTATGCAGAGTAACAAGTATTTTTGCCAGAAGAAAGTTGTTTGGTTACTCTGTTCATCTCTGTTGGTAGAATCTCAAAGGGGAAAGTGGTACAGTTCTGTCAATGATGCACATACCTTTTGCTGGCAAACACAAGCATTCTCTTCCTAGACTCTAGGATAAATGCATGGAAATTAATTCCAGATTGGAACCATCTAACTGCAGCTAATGCTGCGCTGTGTTCCAGGCAAAAAGCTCATTCAACCCATTCAGCTGAACTCTCATGATGCTTAGAGAAAATGGGCATGTCAAATCTGTTATTTGGTGCCTGTTTGGAATTCACTCCTGTGTAAACAATTTGAACTACAGAACCCTATTCAATGAGCAGCCAAGCCTTCCATAGGCACCATGATTCTGTGACTGTTCTAAAAAAATCAAAAGCAACTAGGATGGGATCCAGTTCCAAATTAACATGTAAATAAGAGTGTCAACATCTGAGCCAAGGGTCCAAATACCCATATAATGTCAATGGGGAATAAATGCTACAACGAATGAGGTACAGACAGCTATTAAACTGGTTAAATGTGAGGACCTGATTGTCCACATGTGGTGGTTGAACATCATATGAGACACCACAGTGATCCATACAGACCTCCTGGACATATTGTAGAACGTTATGAGATACCTTGCCTTTCTGAATTGACAACTGGAGGCCAAAGTTCCAGGAGATATTAAAAAAGCACCAGACACTCGAGTATAGCTGAATAAATTGAACTCTAGTTGCATATTTCTGGCTTCTCTAAACAGTCCTGAAGATTAAATCTGTCTTCAGTGGCAGCATAGACACCTTATTCACATGTGGATGCCCCCAGCATGGAAAGCTAAATTTTGGCTGTAGAATCCAATGCCTGAATTCCATTCTCAGTATGAAATTCAGCTGCCTGGCAATTGACAAGTGGGTATAGTGCAGAGTGTCTTACTTGGGTTCCAGATGCCCAGAGATGTCCCTGGGAACTTCCATAGGTCTTGTGTGAATCTTCCAGGCATCAATATCCCTGGTTCCCCAGGTAAGCCCAGGTGCCATGGATGTCTGTGTTCAGGTAACAGAACTGAAACACTGAACCCCTCATTCCTGGTTTCCTGACTCATATATTTCCTTTGGATAGGATATGTTTCCTTTGGATATTTAGGGCTTTGGATAAAGCCCTAAATAAAGAATGCAGAAGGCCTAATATGGAATATATTTCAACATGGAGGTAATGTGCGCAAAATTTCTGATGCCCATAACTTAAAGATATAGCAAAACAGCATAGAAAAAGTCATAGCCAATTGCAAGTACCAGTTTCACATAAAGAAAAATTTTATTAACTCCCTTCAAATGTGGACATTCACTAAAGAAAGCTTAATTTTTCCAATACTTGTAAACACTCCAAAATGGGTTGACACACTCCTGCTGAAATGAAAATTAAATGCATGCTCCAATTACGTTAATAACCAAATTCCTCAAATATTTTTCTTTTTTCTTCTTTTTTTTTTTCTTCTCTTTCCTTCTTCTTTTTTTCTCCTTCTTTTTTTTTTCTTTTTTAACCTCCCAACAGGGATTCAGAAGTTGCTGTAGTGCTATCCAACTTCTAATATTAAAAATTTTGTCTCATAAAAAGTGGATCTAACAGGCATCAAAGACTTGCATTCCACTGTGATTTGAATGGTAAAAAATGTAAAAGTGCAGATCTACACACCTTAATATTCTCAATAAGACTTTCCATCTTACATCTTTTCATCCTTTAACTGGATATGACTGCCAATTGGGTCCATATTAAAAAGTAATAAACTTGCACTGGACATAGGATAGGTATTTTTATAGGTATCTTTATGTAATTGAGGACAAATGACATCTTGATTAAATTATAATTCAAGTAGACACATTTCAATAGCATTATTTTTTCCACTTAGCTGCATTAGTGGTTTAACTTTTAGTCTCTTCCACCTCATCAATTTGCCTGCATTTCCAGTGAGATCTCAGGGAAGCCAGAATTCTCTCTTCTACAAGAGAGCTGCTTAATAAATGCTGTTTATTGATCTCATGACATGCACTGTCCTCAAGATCCAATTTATTTGAACAAATTCTTTTTTTATTGTAGCTTCTCTTACAAATCATAAGCATAATTAAATATTGTCTACCTTTAATTCGTTACAATAGCATGCATGTATTTATTACTCTGTATACCTGTAGAATAAATCAAAATTTCCACATCAAACTCACCTAAGAAGAATTTAATTAAACACATATCATCTATCATCCACGCAAAGCATAAATCTTAGACTCTTTCAGTTGTCCTATATGTCCATTCTTCATTTCTCAAACTGCCTACAAAACTAGAGAGGAATTTTACAACACGTTCTCATCATCAACAAACCATTCCTGGCACATAAAGGAAGGAAAGTTAATTGCTGAGACAGTTAAACCTGATTTTCATGGGCTTCAGACAGAATAGAATCCCATCTCAAATATTTGAACTGTTTATGGTTATTGAAATTCTGGCCAAAAGGTATTCCAAACAAGTTCAAGACTAAAACCAATTTGCACCAACTATTACAGAGTTCACTCCAGGAAGTTCTGCTTATAAGTTTTGATGTAAACCTCAGAAGAATTAATGAAAAAAAGCACCAAGTGAAAATTCTAAAGGAACAAGCCTCATTTTTTTCCTTCCGATATCAAGGTATGGGTTTCCAAGCAAGCAGTACAAGAAACAAGCCCACAAAATAACAGAAGAAGGAAAAAACAAATAAGGGTTTTGGACTCAACACCTGGAGAAAAGAGCTGCATCTTCTTTACCAAGTGGAGATGTAAGAAAGCTCCTATGCATTGCTGTTACCTAAATGGACTGATGTCAGTTCTAAAATGCTCCTTCAGCTGTAAACCTGAGTGAAAAATGGCAAATACACTTTGCAGTATAAAACGCTGATATGATCTTCAGAAGTTTGTCTTAAAGTTCTTTTCAGTATAACCCTCAAGATATAGCAGAAACTAATTTTTTCCAGTTGTATAGTGATTCTGTCACATACTTTTCGCAAAGTATTTTTTAATTGTTCAAACAATACTCTGAATGACATTTAATGTTTAGTAGTGTTACAGTAATTCTTAATAATCAGTTTCCAGAGAGACTTATAATAAATTTTTGTTGGACTATGAACTTTCTTACTTAGAAGGCCTATGCTCCCCTATGTCCAATCCAAAATTCTCAATTTCAGTCCAGTGATGATATTAAACTTTAAGAAATTATTTCTATATAAATGAAGCTATCTCACTTATTCACCAAGAGCAGAACTTCTCTGGCCAAGTTCCTAATTTATACTAACTGCTAATGTCAGAGAGGTCTATCACTCATAGTCCTATATACCTTCCCACTTTGCCCCTCGAAAAACCCTCAGAAAAGCCAAAACCATAGCATTTTTTCATTGAGAAAGAAAAAAAAAAAAAAAAGAAGAGAGAAAATAGCACATTAGTAATTTTCAGGCCTGGTCGTAAAGCCAGGTTATTTTTGTTTCCCCAAAGTCATATTATGCAGAATAAGGAAACAATAAAATAAGATAATCAGAATTGAGTGAAACTTTTGAAAATGACAAGGCTAAAAGTACTTTTGAGCAATGACAGATTTTGTGCAAAATACCAGTGAGCACAGTACAGTGCAGTTGTACTAGAGGAAAAGTTTTCTAATTCTCTTGCAGCATCCATTTTCTTTTCTAGGGAAATACTCTTCAACTGACTATTTATCTTTGTCAATTTTCAATACATATTTTCCCAAGAAATTAGTCCTTTGACATATAGCTAAGTAACACAAGGATGCTGCTGCAGTGAAATTATTTGTCCAGTCATTTGCTCATGCAAAGCTACACTTTAGTAGCTTTGTAAATATCAGTTTGTTGGACTTAGGCTCATTTCCAAGACTGATCTCTTTTGTCTCTCCCATAGGTCTCAAGAAAAAACTTCACTTTTATTTACAAATTGGCCTGTATTTTTGAGGGAAATAGGTTCTTCTGGGACTTTGTGTTAATTACCACAGCATATCCCCCACAAAGCTTGTTTCTGTTCTCCTGTGAGCCTTTGTAAAATTCTTTCTCCAGCCTCATGAACCAGCCCACCTAGTTCCATTAGGGAAGGGCAAAAAAACTGAATAATGATGGAGCTGTGATGTTCTAGGGGTGAACAATGGTTGACTCCATCCAAAATCAGGGCAGATATGCAATGCTGCATGTGTCTAGCCAGAAACCTTGCATCTCCTAGGTTATTTTGGTTGATGTCAGCATGTTTTGGTTGGAGGTCTTTATGTCCTTTTTCAGGGACTACAACTCCAGCCCCAGTGAGACAATACTGTAGTGTCAAAAACACAACTAAAAGTTCTTCATAGGTAATACTTAATACTAGTTGTTTGCAAGAATATTTTCCCTCTATTTTTCCTCTTCCCTCTTTCTTCTAAATATATTGTAAGAGAGGTTTTGGGTAATTTTTTTATTCCAGTAATTTCTGATACCTTAGATGACTGATTTACTGTTAATCATCTCCATACTATCTTGTCTCATATCACCCCTCTACTAAAGTCAATAAAATATTACTTTAATAATTTCTATTTGTTTCAGCTCAGAGTAAACAACACTCCAGAAGTAATGACACACTTAGTAAGGTCAGTTGCTAAGTCATACCTTTCCAACCCCTACAAATCTTAATGGAAAAATCTGAAATTGCTCTGCAGAATCTGATAGGGTCAGGGTTTTGCCCTCTGGGACAGAGAAATTATTTGAATGAGAAAAAAAAATAAAAGGAAGAACAAAACCTTAAGGGATAAAGATTAGTATTATACAGGGGGAAGCTTAGTGTGGAAGAGAAATACATATCTCCTGACAAAATTTTTAAGACTGAACAAGGATAAGTGTAAAAATCCTTCCTTCCCAAAGCCAGGAATTCCAAAAAGGGGATGAATTTCCCTAGTAGAGGAATTTGGTTTTTAATCTGGAAAGTAATGAAAGATAGACTGCCAGTACTCTGAAAGCTGTCATGAAATAAAAAGGAGCAGATACTAAATGCAGTTCTTCCTCTATCATAGAACTAGACACTGTCCTATGTCTAGGAACCATGAATACAAGTCTTACTGAGATTTGTTCTACTTTGGTTTTTTATTATGAACAGTCTTACACCTATATTTCATCTCTCTCTTTTTCAGAAGCAAATCTCAGACACAATTTTTTCCAATATTCTTATAAACAAAGGCCAAATTAATTTATTTACGACTAACAATTTATTTACGACTTGGAACCTTGACCAAGGTAAAGGAATGTTGGAAAGAAAACTTTCCCTTGGTCAGGGGATTACATTAGAGAATACCCAGGAAAGCTTGTCATCCACAAGTCCATGGGCCCTGACGGGATTCATCCACGAGTGTTGGGAGAGTTGGCAGATGTCATAGCTAGGCTGCTCACAATGGTCTTTGAAAGGCCATGGAGGTCAGGAGAGATGCCTGAGGACTGGGAAAAAAAAAATGTCACCCCAGTCTTTCAAAAACGTCAGGGAGCTACCAGCCAGTCAGCCTCACCTCAGTCCCTGGAGAGGTGACAGAGTCCCTCATTCTTGAGGCCATTTCTATCCATGTGGATGACAGGAAGGTGATTAGGAGCAGTCAGCATACTAACTGGTTCACACTAAAGGTGAGTCATGCTTGACCTGCCTTCTACAATGAAACAGCTACCTCAATGGGTGAGGGGAGAGCAGTGAATATTGTCTACATCAACTTCAGCAAGGCTTCCAACTCTGTATCTCTCGACATCCTCATACTCAGGAAATGTAGACTGGATGAGTGGACAGTAAGGCAGATTGGGAAGTGGCTGAACAATAAAAGCAAAAGGGCCATAATGGCACAGGGTCTAGGTGATGACCTGTCACTAACTGTGCCCCCCCCAGGTTCAATACTGGGCCCAGCAGTGTTTAACTTTGTTGGTTACTCTTGGTTTGGAAAGACAGGTGTCTGCTATGGAAGGCAAGAGCCTCCCCTGAAATGGGAGATGTAAACCCCCTCCCTCCAAATTGCTATAAATTTTAAATTAAGGGGCTCTCAGGCAAAAGTATGGGAGCAGGAATAACTGTTCTTTATTAGGGAAGAAAATAAAAAGATAAAATAAACAGTGCAGTAAACCAAAACAACACTGACAGAGTCAGAACACAATCTGACACCCTGGTGGTCAGGCTATTGGTAGCAGTTCAATTGGAATTGTGGCTGCAGCCCTCCTGGAGTGTCAGGTGTGGTTCTGTTGGGGCAGGAATCCTGAAGAAAGGGTGTTCCAGAACCTCAAGATTATATCCAGGTAGGAGTGCTTGGCTCCTCCCTCTGGGCAGAGCATTTCACAATGGGATGTTGTAGTTTTTATCAGTCATGCAGTGACATTCAATAGCCTGCTATCGGCAGATGTCTCCCTGGAGGGAGGAGTGGTTGTGGAAGAGATAAGGAAAACTGCCCACTTAACAGAAGACAACTGCCATACAGATGGCAAATAGAACACAATTTGCTTGGCAATCCAGGACACATTTATTCATCAGTGGCTTGGATGAAAGGGCAGAGCCTCCTCACTGAGTTTGCTGACAATACCAAGCTGGGAGGAGCTGCTGATATCCCAGTGTGCTGGGTGTGCAGCCAGCCCTTCAGAAGGATTGCCATGGACTGGAGAGAGGGGCAAAGAAGAACCATCTGAAATTCAACAAAGGCAAATGCAGGGTCCTACACCAGGGGCAGAATAACCTCGGGCAGCAGCACAGATTAGGGACTGGCCCACTGGAAAGCAGCTCTGCAGAAAAGGACCTGAGGCTCCTGGTGGACTTGAATAAAGTTTCAGACTTCCACACAGTTTTGATGGAGCCTACAGACAGCAAAATTCTTACTTCCCCAAGTCAGAGTACTTTGTGCTAGGTAAGGTGCCCAATGTACAGGACTTGAAAGCCTAGAAATAGGGGATTATTCTGAATTTTGTTAATCTCTAGAGCAAAATCTAAGCAAAACTACTTTATTATAAGGATTTCAATTTCTCTGATGTTTTATTTTAAATACTAAAAGACAGTGATATGTCCCTGCTGATCTAAGATTTTTTTCACTGAGCACAGATTACATTTACAACTTAGCTGGTATGGAAGTTAATGTCTCTCTTTCATCAGGAAGAGAGCATTCTTGAGCAATTGTGTTCTAAAACTAACAGTTAGCTACATCATAGCTCATGCCAGAATTATATGAGATATGGATGTCTATGGGAGATACATAATTTCCTAGAAAAATAAAAGAAAAAACCTTCATTGTTTGTTTTGGTTACCAAAAATTCTCTCAAGTGTCTTAAGATACTTTAAGATCAGATTAAAATCTGCCAAAAGAGTTTTTCTTTTCTCTTGTCACAAATAGCATTCCCCACTGAACTATATATTCAGGATAAATCTCATTGTTAATGTAGACATGTCCAGGTTTGGAGATTTTACTGTCAGTACCATAACATAATTTGGTTTTACCCCAAGTTCCTCTTTTCTTTTCCTCTCAGTAGAATTCAAGGACATTTTTGGAGGATGATCCTTCTCCTTGGGAAGTGGCCAAGGTTTTGAATAACGAAATGTGACAATAATTAAAAAATAGTGTGAGTGGGCTAATGAACCATGATCCACTGAGTCATGGGTTTCAGAGCAGGTGTCTGACTGCAAGCCAACTGTGAGATTTGTTTTTTCTAGTCACGTGTCAAGGTATGTTGCATCGTCTGGGTCTCGCTTGGAAGCAGATGTGATTTTTTTAATGTTTCTTTCTGCTTTTTTGCTTTTCTCCAAGATCTGTATTCTCAATTTGTTTACTTTTTCCTAAAAGCAACATACCTCATTTTCTTATTGATTGAAATGAAATAAATCCATAAGGGAGTTATTTGGGTTTAAGTAACCTTCTAAATTGAGGACATGAAACTGAGAAAATTAATTTGACTTCAATTTCTTATTATAGGGAGACACAGGGAAAAAAGTATTATGTATGCTATATATTCTTGAAAAGGAATGGCTCCAAGCAACGCTTGGGGAACTTCCATTAATGTCTTTCCTGAGGAAAAAAAAAGGATGTTTTTCAGGGCCTTCCAGAGGCACAAGATGAGGCTCAAGTGAATCTGAATCACTTCCGGTAAAAATGCCCATCAAACCTGCCAACACCAACCCATGCAGCAATGCTGATTACTGTGCAGGCTAGCATTGTGATTTCCATTTAAGCATTCAGGGGCACTTTCAGCATTATGTATTGGTATACCCTAACTTCCTGTCTTTTGGGGCACATACCTTGGCTCACATTAAATGCCAGATTACCAGACTAGGAAATGCAGAGAAGAGAGGACTGGTGTCAAAAATCCTACAGAAGGACTTTGAGGCTGTCTCAGAGTAGCCACCCACCATTCCATATATCCTAAAGCCTACAACACTTGTGTACTTGCTGTGGGTTAACCCTGTAAGCAGCTAAGCACCACCCATCTGCTTGCTCACTCCTCCCCCGGGTGGGATGGGGGGAAGAATTGGGACAGTAAAAGCACAAAACTTTGTGGGATGAGTTAAAGAACTTCTAATAGATAAAGCAAAAGCCACACACACAAGCAAAGCAAAATAAGGGTTTCATTCACTACTTTGCATTGGAGAGCAGATTTTTATCCATTTCCACAAACAGGGCTTTGTCATACCTAATGGTTGCATGCGAAGACAAACAACTCGACTCCAAATAGCTCCCCTTGCCTTCCCTACTTCTTTCCCTATCTTTATTGCTGAGCACAACATTATGTGGTATAAAATACTCCTTTGGATAATACTTGCTGGAGTCAGCTGTGTCCCCTACCAGTCATTTGTACACCCCCACCTATTCACTGGCAGGGCAGCGTGAGGAGCAGAAAAGGCCTTGACACTGTGCAAGCCCTGCTCAGCAATAGCTAAAATGTCCTTATATTATCAACCCTGCTTGTTCAAAATCTTCTATGCAAGGTACGATGAAGAACATTAACTCTACCCCAGCCAAAATGAGTGGAGTACTAATGCGTTCTCAGATTGTGCATTCAGCTCTCCCACAGTATCCCGTGTGCCCCTTTCAGTGTGCATATCTTTCAAAACTGAAATTTGTTTCAGGTAGTACACAACTGTAACACGAGGCCCTGAGAAGCTGCTCCATCCAACTCCTGCAGAAGGGCCTTGGTATGCTGCAACTTACACTTATATACCTTGTTATACACCTTATATACCTTGTTATATATTACTATGCTCTGCAGCAACTCTGCAGCCCCTTATATGCTGATAGGATCTTTTCAGTTACAGTACATGTTTTGTACAATTACATTTGGAAAGGAAAATATTGCTAAAGCTCAAGTAATGTCCGATTTCATATCCAAATCAGACCACATGATGAGCTGTGTCTGATTTCTGCAAACATGAAATGTTTCATTCCAGCAAGGCATGAAACCAGGCTTGATTCACATGGCGTATACTTTTGTTTTGAACTTTTGCAGAATTCTGTTCTGTATCTCATTACCAGTCCCCAAGAGACACCCCGTCTCTAGCCCTTAAATGGGGATTTTGTCAGGAAGTGTCTCATATACCACAAAGCAAGGTTTCGGGTTTTGGCAAATCAGATATCTGAAGGAAAGTGGATAAGTGGTGTCGGAGATGAGCTTTCATAAACAATTTATGTGTGTGCATTTCTCATGGAGAAACAATGAGGAAATAATCTGAAATAACACAAGGGTACATCTCTAAATGTGTTTTGCAAGATTATAAAGATAGAAGTATTAACCCATGTTAGACTAGACTGCAATATTTGGTATATTTATTCCTGTCTCTTGAATAGGACTCTGTATGCTCTTTTGCTAAGCTAATCTTATGCCACTATAGTCTTCATCTTCTTGTGGTCAGGTGGCCAGATTTTTTGTATTGCAAACAGAATGCTTTACTCTAGAGTAGCACTGCTTAAAGGTGTGAACTACAGGCTTCCTGAAGTCTCAATCTTCACAAAAATCTGACTATGTATTTTGCAATCAGAGCAGCATATGAAATTCTGTGGGAAAAAAATGGGGAAAACACTAACTCCAGCCTATCAGAATTATATCTCACAAAATAGAAACAAATAAGCTTTTTTAAAACAACTCCAACATCTTGCGATCTTAAATGCTCTCAGGCTTACAGATTTAATTTGAATTATTTGCTCAAAAAGGGTTCACTTTTTTCCTCAGTTTTTCTTTCCAGCCCAGATGTTTGAAAAGTAGTTGAAACCCTTCAGGTCACCAGCCAGCTACATATTTTGGGTACAGTGAAGTTTTCCAAGCATCTTTTACATTCCTCTGCCATATTACTAATTTTTCTTAATCTAACTTCCCCTTTCCTTCTTATTTTATTGTACAATGTTAGCATCAGCAAACAGGGTAAACTTTCTGTTTACTTTCATGCTTGAGGCTCACTGGAGACCAACCAAAAGTCCTGGATGATGCTCATACACTGTATAGTGTTCCTGGTTGGGTGAGCTATGTTAATATGACCACAGCCTCTCCAGTTCATGGGTAGTTATTCTAAAAAAAGTAGGCTTAAAGGGATAGCAAAAGATTGGGTAGATTTACTGGGAATCTAAAGTTAAAAAGACAATAGATCCAGACTTTACATGTACATATACAAATTCTGTACTGGGGAGTGAAAGAGTGAACTGTAGCCATTATTCTAGTGTTGCATGTGAGTAAATAAGGTTACTTTTGAGCTGGGATGCACTTTTAGCATTCTAGGAATGTAAAGCTGTCCAATTCACCACCACTTTATATTATAACTTCATGTTTTTCTCCCTCACCACTCCAGAGATATGTGTTACATGTCTCTTTGCCACCAAGCTTTGCAGTATAAATTAAGGAGCAATCAAAGTACTGCATTGTGTGTCTTTTGAGGAAATTGTCTCAGATTTGATAGGAAAATGAATTTTCAAGATTTCCTATTTTTTTTCTCTTTTACTTATTGTAGCATAGTGCAACCCAGGAATATTTGACCCCAGCTTACACTGGTCTCATCTCCTGTTACCTGCGAGCTCTTTGAAGGCTTCACTGACCCTCATTTTAAACAGTGCTTCTCATATGAACAGTGCATATATTCCAATGCAACGATTTCAAACATAGGTGATTGAACAGGACAAAGTCATATCTTATCCAAAATGCTTTCTGATTTATTACTACTGTTTGAAGACTACATTTATCAGCCTGATTGGGTTAGCAGAGCAGCTAATAAACCAATGTGCTTACTCTTTGACAGCCTCAGGTAAATATGTATGGATAAGAACCAAGATTAAAAACCTTCTATGTAGCAGATGCTGAAACTAGTTCAAAGAAAACATTCAGGAAAAAAAAAAAAAGAATTATTATAAGGTGCAGCAGGTAGCCTAGCAATTATTTAATAGTTTCTGCCACAGAGGATGCACAGTAATATTGCCTGTCCTGAAGTGATTAAAAAGCCATATACCCTACATCCACCACTACAGCATTTTTTCAAATTCAATCTCTGCTTAACAGTTGAAAATAATATTTTTCAACAAGTTAGGAAAAGAGAGGAAGAACTATGTAATCTCGATCTAATATTCCATACACTGTTGAAAATTACAGCAATGGCTATACAATATGCCAGTAGTATAGAGTTCAAAACTATAATGTTATTTAAATATGATGGAAATTTTCATATCCACAAAAAGTTAGTGCATAGATTTTACATGTTATCCCAAACTATTCTTACCACTTCAGTGTTACTGCCTCTTGTGGAAACAGATTAATTAGTAGCATTGAGTTGCATGTATAGTATATGTATGTATTTATATAGCATATATATTTATATTGTATTTAGATATGAACACACCCTCTGAGACATGGGTAGATATGGGAATTCTTTCAGCTTGATGGAAATCTAACACCTGTGATCTTCCATATCCAGCAGAATTTCTATAATTTAGCCAGTTGAGGACAAAAGGTTAAAATTACTTTGAGTATGCTGATCCTGCTGAGTAAAAAAGAGCCAAAGATCAGACTACTTTCAGAGAGCAGTCTTATCCTCACCTTCCACATCTTTTAGATGTTAGGCCACTCTGTGACTGTGATGGGATGACGGATGTGCCACCTTCTCCAAGACAATACCAATATGGTTAAAAAGTAAATTTCCACTGGTAATAACTTCTCCCAAGAACACTGGATTGAAATGTAGCAGTTCTGCTCCCCCATTTAAGTTGAGATGAGTTCAAGAATTCTGCCTCAATACAACAAAAGCACTCATTGGCTTTTATGGTCACATCTGTGATGAACTGGATGTAGCTCAATGTTCTAGTGAGTTACAGGTGGAATTGTGTGGTACTTTTTTTAATTATTATTTTGTTTTATGGTCATTTGAATCTGAAAACATGGAAGAGCTGAATAGAACAGCAAACATCTGTATAGTCTGAGATGCATGTGTCACCTGGAGTTTTGTGAAGTAGGTATGGTTCTACATGTGGTCTGTCTTACTGAAACAATTTGCCCCCATAAAGAAGATGCACAATGCAGTTACTTGCCTAGCCTAGGCACTAGTTAGCAATTCCCTGTATAGACTAGCTGGCACAGGCAGGAGGACCTCAGAGGCACAGGAGCAGTTAATTCAAGGAAAGGCTCTGTGGGAGGACCTCAAGTGCCTTTGTGGATGAAGCCATTCTCTACAGGCAGAAGGGGCGACCACATCAACTCCATGTTTCAGCCTGCTTCTAAGGATGTCCTCCTTATATATATCCTCTCCATGCTTCAGTAATATTTTGCTTCTTGTCAGCTCAGGGGAGGTAATTGCAGCTCTGGAGTTAATATGGTATCCTCAGCTTTGATTTTGAGCACATCTGCAGAGAAGTGGGAGCAGCCTTCATATCAGCCAAATGCTCTCTTCAGACTGAGGAGGGGAGAAGAATGCATTCATTGCATTCAATGAGAGTCTGCTGCACTCCTGTGGTGAGAACTGCTGGTATTTAAGACAACTTGGGCATCTCTGGACACCACTGCACTCTTCTGGGTTGTCCTTCCATGTTGCTTGATGTTCTCCTTCCAGCCCACAGTGCCAAACAGCTCCCATGTGTGGTCTTCAGACATTTCACAGAAACAACATCACAGTAAATAAAAACTCAGCAAACACTTCACTGTTGCTGAGGGGCTTTTTTCTCTCTTCTCCAAAAAGTCCAGGACTTAAAAAATGGCAGAATAGAGAGTGCTGTGAGGCCTCCCATTCCTGTTCATTTCATGGTAGGTCCAGAGCGATTTCATTGTCACACCAGCAAAAGGAGCCTTCTCTCAGCATCACAGATATTTCTTGGGATTATCCTTTCCACTCTATTTACCTTAGGACTATTGTGTATGTCCCCTTGCACTTACTCAGAAGCAGACATCAAAAGAGCCTTGGAAACAGTAAACTGTGCTAACTTCCATTCAGATCTCTGTTCAATACCCCAGTGACTGCTGGGTGGGGTGTCTTGTCCTTGCTGGCTGGGTTCCTTTGAACTAAGAGCTTAAGAGATGAGCTTTCATTTCCCTGAGCTATCCTTCACTGCTTCTCATTTTTAATCCAGACAATTTTGTCCATCTATTTGGCTGGTCACATTTTTATTTTCACAGGAAAAATACATTTCCTAGTGCTGAAAGTTCCCTTCTTTCTTTCTAACTAAAAAATCCTGATTTCCTTTTCCCCTTCTAATTAATTTTCCTCAACAATCTCCACCCCTTTTAGCTGTCTACTCATAGTATTCCCTAAGTTAACATTAATTTACATGCCTTATCCAAATGTACTTCGTATTTTAAATAGATTAGGACTCCATTCCTTTGACAAGAAGCTTTCTCTTCCCCTTCCCCACCACCTCCCCAAATGAATGCAATACCCTTGGAAAGGTCTGCATGCTCCACTGCAGTCTAGGGGGAGGGAGGAAGACATCTGTGTATATACATAGGTACATGTACAGATTTGCATATGTTTGCATGTGTGCTTATGTGTGTGACCATTCTGAAAATCCAAACCTGCCACAAAGCCAAAGCAGTACAGGTCTCCTCCTGCACTGCTGAGCCAACTGTCCTTGGCCCTGATCTGAAGAGATCCCCTCTGTAGATGCAAAACATTTGCATCTTATTAAGGAAGAAGATAAGCTACTTTTCTAGAACTGTAAAGTTTGTGCAGCATGAAAGGGTAACTAATTTGTGAGCAGGAAAAGAGTAGAGACACATTTCTGTCAAGAGAGAGGGGTAGAGAGGAAAGTGGTACTGCATATTATTAAGCTACTTGATCACATATGTCTTTTCAAAGGAGAGAGGAGGACATTAGCAGCAAACAGAGGAACATTGTCATCTGCAAACATAAATATTTCAGATTTCAGGTACACTGGGAATGTCATTAATGTAAAAACTGACAGGAAAGGGCCCTGGAGTCAGCAATGACCGTGGGAGGCACTTCAAGAGACAGAAGAAGGGGCTCTGACAACAGGCACTGTAATAATAATAATAAACTCCTTTGAAAGTCATGCAGGAGAAAAGAAGGGAATCAGGAAAAAGAAGCTGGATTCCTGCATTTCAGTTGGAGTTTGGAGGGGCAGAAGAGAGGAAAGGAAGAACCTGCTCCTTGCAGTGTTAAGTGCTCTTGTTGCTGGGGGTTAAGCAAGTTAGTGCCTGTGGCATGCCCTCCATCCTACAATGGAGAAAAGGTGATCAATATGTTCAAATAGACCCTCACCAGTGAGCTGGTTAGATGAAGAGAAGACATAAATGAAGCAATTAATTAGAAATAATTTAGATTTAAGGTGGAGATGAATCATATTATTTGCCAACAGGGTCAACAGATAGAGATTAAATAGAAGCTTCAGCACATGATATGTTACTCCCTGTCAGCCAGAATATTGTCCTGGAAGGCTGGAGAGGCAACAGAATAAAGGAGGTGAAAGGGTCAGCAATTGCTGTAGAGAGTGTAGGCTAATTCTTTATTGAATGAACATCTAAGTGGGATGGTTAGGGTCTTTCTTCTTGGTCCCATTCCACATCTAAAGTGCTCATTTTAATGAATTAAACAGACACTGAATTGCTTAGCAAAATTTTTAAAATCTCAAACAAAGAAATATGACAGGCTGTACGAGAAATTTTGATTCCTTATGTGAATGAAAGCTATTCATATACGAACTTGGGATATGAATGTTCAGCACTGGAAGAACCTCCACATTATTCACTATCAGGGTTAACAAGGACCATTTATTTCATATCTACATTATAAAATTACAAAGATGTCCCTATCTAGGTATTGGAGGGTTTAGACCTATAATTAAAAAAATAAAATGAACATAACAAGTAATATTTTTGACAGCTGTCATTTAGTTCTTCATTATTTGTGACTAAATTACATCACATACTAGTAAATGTGCTTCAGGATGCTTTAGTATATTTTAATGAAGTCTTAATGGTTCTGAATCTCAGTACAACACCCTGATATTATATATTTTCTGAGAAATAGGAAGAGACAAATCAAAATATTATGGATGCAAATTTCTGCATGGTAGGAAGTGAGGATCTCCTGTATTATCATTGTCACTTCTTCAAGCAAGAAATTAATCCATTTCTGGGGGGGATGGGAGGGAGGGAGGAAGGAGGGTGAAAAAACAAAAAGCAAGCTTGTTGCTCTTTCAAATTGGTCCTGATCCAAAGCAGGAGCCCTAAAGAACTTCCCTCGTCTAAATTTCCAGACTGGAACCAATCGGTTGACCTTTGGCCTTTTATAACTAACTGCCCTAGAAGCTTTGAGTATTAAAGGAAATATATTTAAAAAGCATGTCTTCATTTGTTTTAATGATTTGAAATTTACCATGCTAATCAGTAAGTTAGAATAATCCTGAAATATTAACTGGCCATTTGTAATCTTTTTATCAACTACAAAGAACACATAAATGGATCCCAGGTTTCCTCCCTGGGGGAGATAAGGAGTTTTTCAACTGATACCTCCATGGCTGGAAAGCCTGGGATCACTCCACAACACGTGGAGACTTCCAAACATTATTACATGCACTGAATGAATAATGTTTGTCTTTAATAATGTCCCCTCCAGATAGAATTTACCCAAATGTAAGCAACTTTGCTTTACTCAAACACTTGAAAATAATGCAAAGATCCAAGAGAGAAATGCAAACCAGACAGCAAAAGTACAGTCCTATAGCTGAGCTTGATTCTTGCTAAAGTGGTTTATACAGGTGGCTGAAGGGCTGAACAAAAAACTAATGACAACCGCCTGATATGATGAGTACCTGGCCTGTCTTCTGTGGACTGATTAAAATGTGCTTAACCCAAATAAAACTTTAAATGGCTCCTAAAGCAGAAGAATAACAGAAGCAGAACCTTATTTTTGTTCTCGCATTTTAAAAGGATAAGACACATATCTAATATACAATGGAATAAGGTGAGTCTCAGGTAAGTCAATTTCAGTGAAAATAGCAGCTTTATTTCTCTAAACAATAGATCAAGCAGAGGAGCAAAGGTAAGAGAAAGATTTACTTCTTCAATAAGTAGTAAACAACATGATTTCACTCAGTGTTGAAGGAGATAAACACAATTCTTCCATTCAGATATGATAAAAGCTACCAATAAAAACACAAAAAGTAAGAAATACATGGTCTGATGCTGTTGTACATGGCCAGAAGGTGCTCTGATTTGGGGTAGTTATCTACTCATAATGCTCTAACTTTGACTGGCAATCTCTGTTATGCATTATGTTGTCATACAAGAACAAGATGGTGCCTGCATCTGCTCCTGGAAAATGAGAAGCAAACATTGTCTTACTGCTGTTACTAAAAGACATCAAATCTACAAGGGGACAAATGAATACATGATGATAGCACACTTATGCAATGTGCATTTCAGTTGAATGATGGCAATACCCTGTCCACATTAGTGACAAACTGAAAGAAATTTAAGGAAGTCTACAAAATGTACAGAGATGACCATAGAGCTGCTAATTCTTACAAGGATAGACTAGAAGAATCAAACAACTACAAATGTTGTGTAGCTATTATCAACAACCACACAATCTTAAAAGTAAAACCATAAAAAAAAAAAAAAAAGAAAACTGATTTCCTTCCAGAACTGCAAAATGTAGGACAGTGTAATAGCAAAATACTACTCATGAAACAAGATCCTCTCTCTACATACATAACATTGCTGCCAAAATCTGCATAGAAAAAGGAACGAATGGCTTCACTCAAAAAATTGGTTTTGTGTATAAATATCAGCAGCAAAAGAGTTATCAATATGGAAAAAAAAAGATAATGTATTTTGTGTTTTTATGTCATCACACTTTTTCTCTATTTGTCCTTCCCACCTACTCTACCAGTAACTCTTAAATCTATTGCTCAGTTTCAATGTCCTTGATGGGGAGTGATATTTCAAAGACAAAAGGTATCTATACATATTCTTAAAATAAATGTTCAGGCAACAGAGATACCCTGCTCAGAGAAAAAATATAGGATGAGTCAGAAAACTGAATGCACAGAGGAGAAAAACATTACAATACTAAAATCATGGAATAAGAATTGTAATTGGATCAGGGGACTGTATCTTATTAGATATTAGACAATATTAACACAAGGAAATAATTCCTAAAAAAAAAAAAAAAAAAGACACACCAAAACCCCAAACAACTGCAGACTGAAGAGTCCAAGAAATTTGTGTCCAGATGTAGTTACAGGAATATTTCCAAGCTCTCATCAGTGAAGATCTAGTGAATTTCCCCCATAGTTTGGAGGGCTACACAGATGAGCTCCACTGGTGCCTACTCTAGGCTGAGCTGAGAGCATCTTCACACAACTTTTACTTTATTGACTAGAGGTTCATAGGCTGTAATAGCAATGGTTTTCCATGGCATTAGACAAATATATTTAGGCAACAGAACTGAGCTCTGAAAACTATCTTAAACTTCATTTGTTCCACTGATAGGAGAACTGCTAGCATTTCTGTGCTTTCTAAACATTTTTCTTCCTGTTCTTTTACTGTTGTCATTCTGCCATGATCAGATTACTGCAACAAGAACATCTGTCACTGCCATCTTTGTAGGCTGCCATCTCTACATGAGTTTTATACATTTCTTTTTACCTGCCACATTTTCTTTTGTGGCCATGGGCACATAATAGCCACAGACATCCTTGAGCATGCACCACAAAACAGATTACTACAGCTTTAGACTACATGTGAATAAGATTACAGTAAGAAAGGTGCTACTGTAACTCAAGGAATTTTTAACCAAAATATATTTGCAGACTTCATAACAATTCTGAGGGTATAAGTAGTATCTAATATATCCTAGTATCTAGGACTTTGTTCCTTATCACACACGCTTATTTTGCTGATTCTCTAATGCCTTTAATATAGTCATATGCATCTATTAAAATCAATACTCTTATAAAAACATATTCATATACATTTGAAGATTTTTAAAGACCAACTTCATGACAAAGATGTAGAGAAACTATTTTTCTAACATTATTTTTCCTGACATGTTTCTACACATAGTGAGAACAACTTTAAACAGCAAGCTGGAAAAGAATGTAACAAACCTTTTAAGACAAAGTGCCCCACATGATTCGTAAATGTTTTTGAATTCTCTACAATTGGAACTAAGACTGCAGGAGCCACCAAAACACCTCCTTGTGCTTAAGTGAGAAAAGTTTTAGAAGACTGAAAGTGAGGACCAATGTAGCAAGAGCAAATAATATTAAAAAAAAATAAGCTTCCTTAGTGACCAAAATCAACAGGGATATTTATGTCACATGGTCATTGATGATTTGATGTCTTGTGCTAGGTCTCAGAGTGTGAAAATATTGAGGAGTTCTTCAGGACAGAAGTGATGGATGTAGGGCATGTGGACAATGAACTAGGGTGATCAGCTTCACCCATTTGCCAAAAGAAAAAGGAAGAAAAACATGGAGTTCAGCAGTGGCTTTATATTCCAAGGGTGATATTAGCTGGTACATGGACATCTTTGATTCTGCACTAGGGGCCAAAGCAGTACAGTGTCCCTAAAGACGGTTTTCAAAGATGCAGAGCCACTGACATGCAGAGACAAACAGTCAAAAAAATGGTGACTCTTGTGATGGAGAGATGAATTCATCCCTGCTCACATGCAAGGGGTTTAGTCTGCTGCAAAAATGGGACAGGGCAATTGAATGAGAGAAAAGTTGCATTGGGCAAAATTAGGTTGCTCACCTACAGTCTGGCAGGATTAATCCTCATACAGTTCACCAACCCAATCCTGTTTTTTCAGGCTTTGTGCCAAGATGAGAGAAGCATTTCCGATAGGCAAACTGCAGGCTTCAAGTATTTATACACAGAGGGAAAGAAAAGGATCTGAAAGATTGTTCAGATTGCTCACATAACTATTAAACTCATGTGGAACATGGTGTCAACCCCTGAATGCACTGAGAAAAGGAAGCATTCAATGAGGAAAATTTAATAAAAACAAACATATTCTGATAGGATTACAGCATCAAAAGTGCATGTGTTCCACATGTTTTTATTTCTCTTTAAAATTAGAAAAAATATCTTTGCTTGATGCATCCTGTAGGGCACTAAGCCAGAAAACACTATTATACTATTTCTTGCTTCATAAAGAATTTCATTTAAACTATGAACCTTGTGATAGGTAATTATATGCAGGAAGCAGAGCACATATGAATTTTATATTTATGGTCTACGCTGAGGTCACAATTTAAATTCTAAAAACTGCCTTCAGAAATACCAGTTAGTGTGTCGTTTTTATTTTAATTGCATTTCCTCCCCTCTGGTACAGCATGATCAACTGAAAATCAGAACACATGTTTTATGTAACATATTTAAAATCTAGCAATAAACTATTACCATCCATATAAACATTAAATCCATTTGGAATGTTGCTAACGGAGATGGGGGAAGGTCGTGGGAGGTGCTAGTAGATCCTTTTGCCCATGAGAAGAAAACAGCATTAAAAAAATTTCACATGCTCCTCATAACAACTGCTGTTAATGAGCTGTTGTTCTTCCTGTGGTGCAATCATTATAACTTTTTATTTCTAACTACAGATATCTTTAAAAAAGGAATAACCTTTTTTTTTTTTATGCCAGTGAAATAGAAATATGCCAGTTCCCTTTGTTGCAATAAGTAATGGCACCAGAACCAGCTGGGGCTCAGAGAGGACATCTAGTTCCACATCCCATCCAGTCAGAACTATGGGACAACCAGTACTAGAGGTTGTGTTGTTTTTCCCCAAGGGCCTATTTTTTCAAAGTTTAACACTGAATGTGGTCACCACATTCTTGGGAACTGAACCTGAGCCCTAATGCTGACCCTGTATTGGCTGTATACAGCAATTGTAAAACTCAGAGCGCCTTTTGCCTACTGCCTGTTGCTTGTGGGCTGTGGTTGGTCTCCAAAATGTCGGCAGCAATTGCTCTTACCCAAGATGAGTGTGTGGTTACAGAACCCACATGGAAAGGAGATGTGTTCTGCCAATTAGCATGAGGAGTCGTGCAGAGAAACTCCATCTTCTGCTCTCTGTGTCCAGATTTTAATCCTCCGCTCTACAAAATCTCTGTGAGCAGGCTGGGGCATTCATCTAGACTCCTGTACTCAAGGAGAAAAACAAAATCCACTGGAGGGAGATTCAACCCATCATAAAACCTGATAACTCCCCAGACAAATGTGATAAATGTCTGGAAAGGGGACTCTGCTCACAGTACTGAAAGCACAGGACAACACCCTGAGAGTTAGAAGAACACAGTCAAGTGGAATGAATCTTATGCAAAACAGTTAAATAGTTGCTAAATTAACATCTTTCAGACTGTCTTCATTCATGTAGCCAAAGATTTTAACTCTGGCCTGGAAGTACACATTCCAAAGAGGAGCAGTTTAGCTTCTGTGATCCATTTGGTCTCTTCACTTGGAGTGATGACAGGATGTCACATTGCAATGACATTTTTATGTGACAACTTTTTCACTAAAATTCAGTGAGCTATCAGTTCTTTGTGACAGCTCAGGGAAGCAATCAAACAGGGATGATCAGACAATTTCAGATTATTTTAATTTAAATTTTTTTGCATTTTCTTATCCCTTATTCTAAAGGAAATGTCTGGATGTTCAAGACTCGGTCACTGAGATTGGAACAGGATATACACCTTTGACCTTGAATTTTAAAAGATACCATATAACACAACTCCCTGTCATCTAGTTTCTATCATACCTTCATCATTTGTCATAGAAAAATTTTTGATTGACTTAACATTGATACTTAACATACATATGCTGAAGCTGAAAGAGCCAGTTCCTCAACTGGTACAAGTCAGACTAGTCCTATTAACATAAATTGAAGCTGACTGATTTATACCACCTGACAAAAAAGACCAGTATGTAATAAAAATCTGAAAGGCCCTTACATTTTACCTGACACTTACAGAGGTTTTAATCAAATTCTACATTTGCTTGTTTGATTTTTGGCACAAGAGAATTTTTTTTCTTAGTATTTGTTGCACCTCAGGATTAAAACAAAAAAAGCCCAAAACCACTTAGTAAATTGTTACAATTTCTGAGTAAATTATCTGTGTGATGTTCAAAAACAAAAAGAAGTTGTGAGGAATAGCCAAATTAAACTGCTACTTGACATACATCTGAGAACAATGACATCTTAGTATACAGGGGACTCACATGTTCACTCCTGCCTCAGTGAGACTTTTGATGACATGGAGATAAGTACACATGGGAGTAGAAATATTTACCCAGAAGAAAATTAATGCCAGCTCTTTAAAAATAAAATAATATGTTTTGAGGCATCATTGTCTGAATTTCCTGATGTGGTCATCGGAAACATTGAAAAATGTGGTTTTGAATCTTTAAATCTTCACTACATAATTTTAAATACAAAGATATTACCTATGGCTAAGAAAGTCCTAGAAGCATAAATCACTAAGGAAGCCATAAATCACTAAGAAAGGATAAGAGGATATTTTGGAAAACTATAATGATATATCTGTCTTGTTCTTGGATTACTCCCTAGGCCTTTGTTATATGTTGTATGTGGATAAGGACAGTGGGCCTTGGTCTGACCCAGTAAAGTTACGATTGTGCTCTTCCTTTCAGCTGACAACTGAATAACATGTGACCTCCCAGTCCAAATATAAATTAAATCTCCAAAAGTGCTGTTGAAATCAGATTGTAAATTGATTGAAAGTTTTTACTTGAAGGGATAGGTATGAAGTTTGTAGTGTTGCATTTGAAATCTCTGATTTTTAATGACATTAAAAAAAAAAAAGAAAAATAAGAAACAATACAGTGCATTTGGCAACACTATAAAATTTTTTGCCTTTCCAAAAAAATTTACAATGGGATAGAAAACCAGAATATTTTGACACTGAATATTTTGAAAAGATATTTCAAAATCTGAAGAATTAGCAATCTTCAAGACTGAAATGAGCACTTTAAGATCAGCTGAAGCAGAATCAAAAATAACCCTTTTCCCACACAATTGTGGTATTTGCACAGAGCTGACAATATTAGCACTTTCAGTTTGTAGAGTGACTGGATCACTAGAAGATTGGAGTGTCTTCTAAATCTTAGATAGTAGGAAAACATTAGTTTTGTGTCCTTGCTCTCTATCCAACATAATATTAGGGATATAGCAAAGTATGACATCTGAACTCCAGAAACAACACTGAGTAATTTGAACAAATGTACAAATGCAAACAATAGAAAAGAGGGAATCCCATGAGGCAGGGTAAATACTATTTAAAGAAATGGTATCTAATTCATATATACTACAGTTTCTTTTACAGCAAATCTGTAAATAACTTTTCGTTGTAATATGTCATGAGGCACAAGAACATATGTTTTGTTGAATTCCAAACATATGACCTCTGCTGCATTCCATTCATCTAATCATTATATAATTCTGTCAGCAAGAACAATCAAGTTTGATGTGCTTAAGTGTTTGCAGGATTGAGCTTGGATACTCTGAAAGTTCATTCCCTTAATATGGGTATCATAATTTTGCATGGGAAAGTACTCAATCTCTTAGAATGGTTAATGAAAGGATTTTTTTTAATTACTATAATAGTTTGATTGTTTAATTTTGAACCGTTATTTTCTCCATTAATAAAATGATCAGCAATACAGAAATGACTTAGTTAACTTTCATTCTAATTCAGGATCTGCATCTCTTGGCTGAGCCAACAGAAATGGAATACTGAGCCAACAGAAATGGCAACTCCCAAAGTTTTACAGCAGTCAGCAGAAGTCAGTCAATATACATCAGAAAATCTGGTTTTTAATATCAAATATTTCCACAACTTCTTTCTAACACACCAGTATCTAACGTAGCTCACAGAAATAATTTAGATGAATTCAAGTTGTGTATGAAAAGACCATGTTTATAGATAATACAAATGCCAGAGTGATCAGAGGATTGTGAGACAGAAATCGTCATTTTAGAAATGAAGAATTATGGCCTTGCTGTATTTTCTAACACTTCCAAAGTATGAGAGAGCACTTTTAAACCTGGGCAACTAGCACTTACTTACAGCATTTCTAATGATGGAGGTTTACCTGACTAAATAATGACAATCCTGATGTCTATAACTCAGTTACTCTGGGCTCCTGTTACAGACAACTGAAAGAAGCAGCACTTCATTCTTTTCCAGTGTCTGAAACAGGTCAGATGAACAGTGACCTCAGAGTGCCTATTCCTCTCCATTTCACTAGGTAGCATAAGAAAGCACAGCTCCGAGAGTTTCATTGTTCTTACCACATTCCCTAGAGCTGAATTTTCATCCATATTTTGGTCTGTTTATATAATAAAATGGAAAAGTAAGATGGCCTTCCTTTTTAGACACCACTCATTCTTTCAAAATCTTTAAAACTATTACAAAATGAGTTTTCTTTTAGTACCTGATGCTCTTTGTTTTTCTCTACAAATAAACCATCTTGCAGAATATTTTTCCTTCAACTTCTCCTTTTACTTTGTAATAATAATAATAATAATAATAATAATAATAATAACAACAACAACAACAACAATAATTTTTTATGAAGAACAGGAGAGCTAATGACTCATAACTTTGAAATATATTCTAATAATTCACCTGAATTTTAGCTGATATAATTTTTACCTTAGGAGAGCTGGAACTAAAGAAAAACGACTATGATATAAATGTAATACATGCACATGTTTATTCACCTGAAGCCACTACATTTGCACCAGCAGAAAAGAGAACAGAATCCTACCACAGATGCCAGTGCTTTGCTCTCAAAAATTTTCTAAAACCTTCTGTACACCCAATTACATCTACCCTTAAATTTTTGTCTAGGAGATACATAGATGAGCCATGTTCAAAGACAACTTCAGAGGTACTGCTTTATACAAACTGCAGTACATCCAACACAAAGAATTGCTCTTGGTAGGCAGGAACAGGAACTCAGCTATAAGTCTCCTTAGACATCACTTGGGCTGTTCAAAGAGTAGTTCCTCTGGAGTGATTTGTTTTCATTTTTCATGGAAACATTTGAAAAATTTTTGGAATGAAAACAGAAAATTTCTTAAGATCTTGGAATTTTTATATGAGGGGAATATCATTTCGCCTCTGATTTTATAAGTAGCTGCTTTTACATTTTTAGCTGTATATTTATAATCAATAGAAGTAATTATGATAAGATAAACTAAATATTTGATTAATCACTTTACCAGAATCAATTGTAAATGAAAAAAAAAATTGCTATAGCAGAAAGTCAAAACCTAATTAGTGAGATATGCTTCCAGTTCTGACATGCAAAAGAGTAAGAAATTTTAAAAACAATGACAAACAAAAGAACAGCAAAAAACAAGCAAACAAACAAAATCCATAACCAAAACCAAACCAAAACAAAAAAAAACCCAAGAAAACAAAACAAAACAAAACAAAAATCTAAAAAAACAGTACAAATGCATTTATATAACCAACATTAGCAAAAGAATCTAAATATTGGTTACTTACTGGCTATAGATTAGAAACATCACCAGCATGGTCACACCTCAAACTGAGTATTTTTAATATGGAATCTATTCTAGAATAAAACAAACTCAATTACTTACAGTTGTTACACAAGAAAGCAAGCACAAAAAGGTTTGCAATTCTTATAAAAATTCAATACAGAAAACCCATTTGTTTTAAGATTGGGAGCAAGTTTTTTCACAGCAGAAAATGATCTGTGTTTAATAAGCTCAGAGTCAACTACTCATAGCAAATCTAAGTTCCCATGCCTACTGCAGAAATCTCATCTTTGACTTTCTTTCTTGGAAAGCTGCGTAACCTCTTGTCAACTATCAAAATGAAACAGATGTAGGAGTCCTTCAGGGGAGCTGAGCAGGACAGACCCTCCAGCATCTGCCTTCCCAGTCCCTCTGCTGGGCAGAGGGCATGCAAGGCAGTGCAGTGTCTCTTACTAGAGTTTCCAAAGAGAGACTTGGCATCCTATCACCCAGGCAAGCCACATGAAGAAGATTTTCTGGACTGCCAAGAAGGTCCCGAGTGTCAGGACAGAGCTGGAAAAAGCTCCTGTGCACAGCCGTGCTCCTGAGCAGCAGCAGCCACCAGGCAGCCATCCCGGCAGGGAGCTGCTGCCCTTCCATACACCAGGGTTCATGGTACAGCACAAGAGCAGACTCCGGTCTTACCCCTTGTGCCATGTGCCAGCCACCACTTTGGGCAGAAATAGGAACCTGTCCCTGCTTTCTGTCCCCTGCATGGTGCTCCCAAAACAGGGTCTGCCCTGGGTACCTCCCTAATGGCAGGCTGCATCCTCCAGATGTACCAGAACATACACCCAGCAGCCTGCGTGCACTGCCCCTGCACCTCCTACTCAGGATGTAGGTGTTCTTACCAGACTCTTTCCTGCTTGTTTTGACCTTGACCCTGCCCTCTTGTAGTTCCCTCTCTCAAGATGTCAGAACCACAGATCTGAAAAATCAAGCACGTTACACAGCAGAGTTGTTTACTGTAATGGCAAGTGTAGAGAGAGAATAGAAAGGAAATGTATTTTTAGTTGCAATTGCAGAAATGTAGTAAATTGTAGGTGCAAGTAAATATTTCAAGGTAATTAACTAAAATCAGTCTGCAGAAGTGTTTTAAAGTGCCTAGAGTTGCAAAATATTTTTAAAAATTTCATCAAGATTCTTAACTTTTTATATTCAAACCAATTATTATCATTATTTATTTGTTTTCCACTGGTCATTGAAAAGATCTAGACACCTCATACATAACACAAGGATCATAAATTTGGCAGCAGCCTGAATTTCCTCCATCAAAATCTATCTCACCTACACTTGAGAAACCTCTTGAATACTTCCCATGCACAGCTCAGCCAGAACTTGCAAGTACAAAAAATCTCAGGAGAATGCCAGATCTTATCAGATGTTCTAAGAAGCTTTAGCAAAGTCTGCATAAACAAGCAGTGTTTTAGTTGTCTTACTAAACTATATTTTCGAAGTTCACCCATCACTTATCATAGTCTGATGGCTTGTCAGAGATCATTGCAAAGAATTCCCCACTGTAAATAAAAGCTGTATGAATACAACTAGCTATAATACTTTGGATTTAAATGGATGTATTTTTGGCTAGAGGGTTCTGTCAACATTTATCAGGGAGATGGGTGTACATTTTATGTTGTTTTGGTTCCACAGCTAATTTGGACAGCAAAATGAGATTTTCTTGTAATGAGTACAAAGCCACCTGCTGCTTTGTCTCTTTGGAGGAATTTAAAATATTTAGCATATGAAGTATAAGTATATCATAAGCTTTCTCATAAATATCAGCAGGAAAGCTGTCTAGGCATAGACATCTCCTGAGTAAAAGAATCAGTATTTAATAGCTCCCTTAATCTCACTTAATGTTAATGGACAATTGGAGGAAACTACTCATCTGGAAATTACTTTAGCAAATTAAACATGGCCAAACATCTTTGCTTAAGTGAATCTGAAAGGAAATCATCTATCTTAGATGGGATTTTAGAGAAGTATCCACAGTCTGAAGGCTGTGTGCCAGTTTAGTAAATGAAAGTCACTTATGAGCTTACATCAACATACTGCATGCTCAACCCATGACTAGACAGAGCTCAATTACCCATCTTAGCTGACAAACTCCACTTACAAGCAATGTGCCTCAAAAACTAATGAGAAACATGAGCTTTTCAATGCTGTACTAACTCTGTACATGTTATTTGGTGGTTTAAAATTGTCTTCGGACAAGACTTGCTCAAGTTCCTTGCTCATGTTTGTACAGCGCTATCCTCCCAAGGGTTAATTAGCATGTATCTCATGCCATCTTCCACAAGGACATCACTGAATTTCACAAATATGTACAACTTTCATGTAGTTTAAAATGTTCTTATACAGCATCAAAATATTTGTGTTTACCCACCTTCCTTATTAATCAGTATATCTGAAAGTATTTTGGTGAGGTGATTAAATATTACTCAGCACCATTTTGCTACGGAGGAAGTTGAGGTACAACGCAATCACCTGCTCTGAAAAGGTGTCTATAAACATTGTCCTGAATTCATGATCTGCCTTTGAAAAGGCAGCACACAGTGCCTCTAATCCCAGAGCAGGCTGAAGGGGCATGCAACGATCAGGTGTGGCAGGCTGTGAAGCCCATAGTTTGTCTTCCCATAGAACATGACTCTGCCAGGGAAGGCATGAGCCCAGGACAGAAGGGAGGTCAAATATATATGTGTTCAAACATTAGACCTGCAGTACACATTCATTGGTGGCTATCAGCATCATGGACATGGTATAATCTCTGCCCCAGGAAGTCTCTAAATTGCTAATTGAAAGTAGAAATGCTGTATTTGGCAGAATTTACTCTAATTATAATCTGCTTGAAACTCTTTAATAAGCATCTGTTAAAAAAGCAGTAGCCTTTCCAGACAAGATATCCCTATATAAACTTCCATTTAAAAACCCAACCAGATCAGTGGGGGTGTTGCAGACAAGCAAAATGGAAGTTTGAAAAATTGCAGACCTCATTAATTTTATACTTGTCTTTTCTTCATGCACACATTCTTCATCTTTTTAAGGTTAAAGTCTTTGAATCTCAATTAAGAGCAAACTTGTGTAAATAAAAGCTGTGTATACTAATTTGTTGCTTTTTATGAGTCCAGTGAGCTACTTATATAACCCTTAATTTCATCACTTGTTTTAGCCCATAATCTTCCCAGGGAAGTCTTGATCATTGATCTAAATTCAGCTCACAAAGTAAATCAGAGAACATTTTTGACAGTGGGAGACCGCATTTACTCCTAGCAAATTCTAATCACTTTTAGTTAAATTATACTCAACATGAATTTTGACTGGAGTGTTTATTTACTTTGAAATGGATAAACAAATTTTTAAGTGCCTACTAATAACTCCATTTAGGTATGTGATGATAAATTAATTCTTCATGTAGCTCTGTAGAAACCAGTGGGGATGAACTTGATCTATTTAATTTCTATTTGAGAAGAAGGATTTGGAACCATATCATACATTCGTTTCCAAGCACTGTCCTAGATTTTAGCACTCTAACTGGTATAGATGAATATGCATATGTTGATTATTTGATGAAGGAAAGGGGGTACCTAATCTATGCATAATACATCAAAAGAGGCCTGCAGGATTCAAGGATTTATAAAAATTATTAGAAAGAAGAAAATTAAAATATTTTTTTTTTATTTCTGATGGTTCAAATTAGATCCATAAAAATTATTAGAAAGGAGAAAATTTAAATCTTTTTTTTTTTATTTCTGATGGTTCAAATTAGATCCAAGGGTTTACATGGGTATATCCTTCAAAATTTCTCTAACATACTAAAAGAATTAATGGTATCCTGGAAGTACAAGATGATCAAGCACCATGGTAGAGTGTAAAAAAGGCCAAATTCAGCTCTAATTCCACTAATTATATCTAATTCCACTGGAAATCAAGAGAATTAGATACATTTTATAAAATTATTCAATTTAGATTGTTGACTCCCAGCTTTGCAAACAGACTGTACAATTATCTTGCAAAGGGAAAAATACACTCAATCTCTAAAATAATTTTCTAGAAGTATTGTTATGTCTATATAACTTCAAACATGTTTTAAAAACTGAAATAACTGAGTTTATATACAGTATTTTACCTTTTTAGCCAATTGCTTTATTATAGGAGCTCATGTGTTTCTAGGTTTCATTATTGTCATTCTACTACAAAAAAATCTAGAAAATAAATCTCAGCATGTAAATGCTGTATTAAGCTTGAGCTTCTCATTTTTCCAGAATATATCAGATAAATTTAAAATCAGATTAGTATCATATCTTTGGACATTTGGTTCATGTTCTTTACAGTTCTTATGTATTTATCAGTTTTTCATTGAAGAAGTCTCTGGTGAATTTTTAATCTCTTTTCAGTTCATGCTTTTTCAATTTTCAGTTGATATGAAGGATAGATATTTAAACACAGTTTGCATCTGGATTTAAAGAAGCTGTTTCTCTTACTTAGACTAAACTCATATAAACATATGCCATTGTTCTTCAAATTAGGAACAGAACTTCTTATACAGAAAAAAAAAGAAACTTAGAGTATGTCTTGGAGGAAGAGAGTCAAAAAGGAAAAATAATTGCTCTGATTCATGCAAAAACATATCACATCTAGTTTTAGTTTTCACTTTCCCCTGGGTAAACTTATCTTTTCTTATATATCTTTTGCTATGAAATGAAGAGTATCTGACATGCAGGACAAAGAAATGTTTACATCACACTGAGTAGCTTATGATGTAATCAGGAAAATCTTGCTTAATGTAAAATCAGGCCATGGCTGAGTAAATCAGAATCTAATCATATCCAAACATAGGATAACCTGCCTGTTAGGTGGTAAATAATCCAATGTGGGAAATGAAATGAGGAAGGGTAAGTTGTTAGAACAAGGGGAGTACTGTAGGGGAACTTTAACCAGGTTTCACCCTCACACAACCCTAATTTTTCACAGCAGTGTAATGCTAACAAAAACGACTAGTTTATTCTGTGAACCTTGAATAAAGTTTTTGGTGAATCAAATCCAAACTTCTTCTTACATGGTAAGAAAACCCATGATAATGTTTACACTTTACTGGCATGGTTAGAGGTGCATCCAGGATGAGGCACTGTTTTTCTTCCACAGAAAGTGTCCAGCTTTACTGGCACTAATACAAGACTCACTTCCTACAGCGCTTGTGTAGTACACCAAAGAAGGGAAACAGAGTGCCCAGAGGCTGAGGGTGTAGGCACAGGTTTTTCTTCTCCAGGCTGGCACACCACAGCAACATGCCAGTTGTTTTCCCTTGCTGAGAATCTCACCACCACACAAAGCATACCCAGCACTTTGGAAACCCTCAAGGTGCTGCAGCAGGCTCCACCTCACCCATGTGCTGGAACACAGCTTGAGCCCTCCATCACCAAACGTTGCTGAAGCATGTGTTACAGACCTGATGGCAGCAGCAGACCCAAGCTGTCCATGCATTGCTCATGGACAAGTGGCATTTAGCTCACCTTAAGCTGTAACTCTCATATAAATTTCAGGAAGCTCATGTCTGAGCCTTCACACATTAACCAGAACCAATTACTCAGAAAATAGCTCTCTTCAGAAAAGTACCTAAATATTATGCCAAGCCAGTTCTCCCTTTGTGGAGAGCAGAGAAGCAGGTAACTGTGTAATAGGTCAAAACTGAAATTGATTTTCAGCCAAAAATAGTTTACAAACAGCTAAATACTGCAGAAAATTGTAATTCTAAATGCTGATATGAATGGGCTTTTGGCAAATTCATATGATATCTCCGCTCTACTGTCATGCCTGGTCTGACAGCTGCCATTGCTTGACAGTCATTTCAGTAAATATGATTATGTTTTTTCTCCTACAGGTAACCACAAAGCCTTACATTTATAGTATATAAATTCCCTTTTCCATTTATAAAAATAAAAGCATATACTTCTTGAAGAAATGTTACCTATATTTAAAAAGGGGGGAGTGAAAAACAGGTTAAAACACCAATATCTTGCCTACCAATAAAAAGAGAAAAGAAATTAAATAGTGCTTATTACAAAGTGGGTTGTTTTGTTGGTTATTTTTTTTCCAAAAGGTACTGACAATTTATACTGAAAAATTAAGAAACTGGTCACTCACATACAGCTCCTCCTTGCAAGAGATAAAGTACATACTTCAAGGTTTTAGGGTGAAATCCACAGCAACTAAATTTAACACCTAAAATATGTCCAAATTTTCTTCTTGATGTACAGTTCTAATATCTAGGCTCTTTGGAGCTGCTGCAGAAACAGGCAGATGCCTCCAACAGGCAGATGCCTATACTATCAGCCTAAATGAAACAGACTGGTTTTCATTAGATGGACATAAATTTTTCATCTGCTTGTCTGACCTGCCCTTCTCTGATCTCGAAAGCAATCTTGGCCAATTTTGGGGAATTTTTAGGAATTATAAAACCAAGAACTAGTTCAGGTTTTTTAACAAAAAGCTAAAACTAAGCAGTGGGAAAAAAGTTCCTTTTCAGTCCCAACATCCTGCTCACATTGCAGTAGAAACAATATTATTGTAATAGGTGCTTATTTTTATCCCCAATTTTGCAGTCTCTAATGGAGAAAAGGGCAGGATGGATACACGACACATATACTGCTGGAGGAACTAATTTCCACGGACAAAGCTGTGCAGTGGGATGCTCCCTGGATGGGGCCATACGTCTTTTCCACCACATGTGCCAGGATGCATTCACAGGAATAAGGAGTACAGCCACTAACCACATCCTCCTGAAAGATCAGGCCCTCAGGAATCTGACCCAATTGCTATGAAAAAATTTTGCAGTGGTTGAAGGACATGTGCTCCCACACAGAGTTAAGGAGCGTTTTGCTTTCTTTTTTTGTTTAATTTTGTTCTGTGTGACTCAGAAGGGCAGCTGCAAGTCACAGGAATGCTGCCTAAGGAAGGTGCAATATCTGAAGCTACCCAAATGACAGCAACTGTATCCCAACACACTTTGCCAAGCAGCACATGTTCTTGGCTCCAGGAAATCCCATGTCAATGGATGTGAGATGTAAAAGGCATGCATACGCTCCATTAGGAGTGGGGTCCTCAGCTGATTAAAAGAAAGGAGTCAGTTCACTGAAGTCAGTACAGCTGCAATAATTTATATTAGCTCAGAACCCAGCCTAAGCTTCTTTAATGCATGTGGTTTCATTTCTTAATAATTTATTAAGCCTAGTTTAAAAGACAAATCATTGATGGTGATTCCTGTCAGAGAGAAAGCTTTCATGCTAGCTGCATTGTGTCTGACAAGGCAACACATACGGTGGTCCAGCTTCTATTGTACACAAAGGGTGGAATTCAATTGCTTAAACACTGGCATCTGTTGCCACTTGAGACATCTCAGGCGACCCACCTGGTCTCCAGCTGCCTGTCTGGGAGGACACAGGTCTCCTGTAAGTCCTGTGACATACCTGTCAGCCCATGCAGATGTCTTGGGTATCCTGGGAAATATCAAACTGCACTACACACTTATGTTCAGGCTACTGAATCCTTCCCAGGGACTGCTAGGACAGTCAAAATAATGTGTATTGCACTAGTCCTCTTGATTTGGTGTCTGCTTCTTTTACAGTTTTAAAGAACCTTTGCTAGCAGACTTGAACTCACCACCATTCTTGTAAGATAAATTTTTTGAGCAAAGGGGGTTTTTTGCAATGCTTTAGCTCTGCTGGGGGCTATGCAAAACATAAAATATTATGCAGTTCAGTAAGTCAAAAATAAAGCAAACAGGTAGCGCAGCTTTCTAACCCCATGGCAGACTACCATCTGTAATAGCAAAAGCTTGCTAAAATGACAGATTTTATTTACATGTTTACTAGAAACAAAATTAATTCCCCCTAGCTTTGGAAAAAGGATTCAGCACCAGATTGCAGATAGCTAAGAACCAAATGTAAGTAGGTGTTTACATCTGAGACAGGTGTGAAAGCTCTCACAGTAGTGAACAGGATCTAGAGCTCAATTTGCACACACCATGAGACATTATATTTTGCCTCCTTGCAAAGGGTGTGGATCTCCTGCAGACACATTACATCTGATGGACAATCTCTCATGCATGCTAAGCCGTGCCTGATTGCAATGGATACTTGTGTTCAGGAAATCATAGCATGCCCAGTTATGCAGAGTATGGAGTGTAGAGAGCTGTGTGCTCATCCTGAAAAGGACATCTAAGGCTGGAATCACTCAGAGGAACTCAGTAATATTTTATGTATTCTATGTTGTCTTAGACATTCACAAGGGCTGCAGGGCATGACACAAGACATTCAGATTCATCCATGGCTGGAAGTGTCTAAAATTTCAGGCTTTAAAAACTGCATGGTTAAGCTACTATATTCTAGTCTTGACTTACATAAATACTAATAGGTAAATTTGCTAAAAAATAGTGTGGCAGCTCTGACCCAATGTTTTAACACATTCATTGTGAAGGCTGTAAGCAGTCCTGTCTATATATATAGAACAATTTTAAATACTGATTTTAAACCAGGATTTGTTTTATATGTTCAGTGCATCATTAATATGCAGTGCACTTAATCATCTAAAACAAATATTTATTCTTCAGCAGTTTATGCCGACAAATGAAAAATCTGTAATGTGCATTGTAAAGATCCACTCAATCTTAACTCCAAAACCCTCTGGCAAAACTATAGAAGATGCTCTCTAATCCAATCATCTGTACTTAATTTTCTGCTGGTATTTTATAAATTTTGTAAATTTGGGTGGGATAATATCCTTCTTCTTACTGACTGCTTTTCATTTCTTGTTTCCATTTCCGAGTGTAGCACTTTCATTGCTCATTGAACAGAGCAGGTTCTTGAAGTCGCTGAAGCAGTACTTCCATGACCATCAAATTACATTTCTGAACAACGACAATTTTCTAGATGATTAATTTTTTAAATATTTAAATAATTTTCATGTGAAGTTTTTTCAAGGAAATCTTTTTCATGAGCCCAAACTTCTGATGGAGTCATCTGTGTCTCCCTTAATGCTGCAAAATCAGTTTCAAGTTTTTGTCTTAATAACAAAGTCAGTACAATTCTTAAAAAAAAAAAAATTAAATTCCTGTGGGTTTACTTTGGAAGAGGTGCTGGATTTAAAAATTAAAGACTCAAAGTATTAAAGGCTACAAAACAACAATATCATTGAATTGAATAGTTTCTAGAGAGCATTTTGATATATAATTTATATATGTAAATTATTTAGTACTTATGCAAAACAGTCTATTATGAAGCACCCCTGTGCTGTGAATGGCACTTCAGTCCATGGACTCATCAACTGGTAATAAAATAAATATTGAGATAAAATTTGGGTTTAGTTGAAATTTATGTATACTGATGGCATTAAGCTGCAGAGAAATTTTGAGAGCTTCCTTTTGTACTGAAGATTTAAGAATAAAATCATCCATGCATTTAATGAAATGGCCTTAATAATGTAAATGTCCTGGAATAAATCCCAGTCAAAATTACAATTCATATCATTATGGGCCTCACTTAAACTATGAGGATTTTTTTAGCTAGTGTTGTACACCAAAGTACTAGTCTGCCCTAGAGATATGGGTACCTAAATAGAAAAATAAAAAAATACATATATTCTAGTCACTATTAAAACAGAGGAAAAGGCTGTCACAATGCCAGGCACAACCACAAAAAAACCTAAGAAGGGAACCTCAGACAATCCTTCTCTTCAAAACAGTAAGGAACAATGCTAGTTTACCTAATTAAAAGAAAGGGAAGAAGGACAGAGCTTATCAAACCTAAGCTGTCATTATTACCAGAGATTTAGCTGAGCACTCCCTTGGTTCACTGTTCTGAAACAGCAGGACAGTACCAGTGAAATTTAAATGTCTTCATGGAAATCACTGCTTCTCACAGGGTGGATATTTCAAGGACTGTGAACAACATCCAACCCTGGGGGAGTGATAAAAATACAAATTTTTGTAAGGAACCCGCATACATATTGGCAATCACTGAACCACTGATTTCTAGCAAGATGTAAAAATAAAATAGACCTTTCCATTCCCATAATTTACTTCATCTTGGAGGTGATGAAGACAATACTATTGATCCCGATTAAAACATAGGAATGACTACATTGGGGATGAAACAAAGGTCAAACATCACATGCCCAGCAATTTCCTTATACTGGCCCTAGCAGGTCACTACTACATAAAAATGAATGCACAGAAATGTTTGCATTTTAGACAGAAAACTTTCCAAAAGAATAAGAATGGAGCACCAGGGGGTGCTCCCTTTCATAGGTCATCAAGCGCGCTTCCCAGTTGTCTGACTAGAGTTTTCTGTCCTTTTACTGGAATATCCTCTCAAAGCTATACCAGAACCTCATTTTTGTATCAGGGCTTTCTTTTACTTGATGCTATTAATTAGTCTAAAGAATTTTTCTCTCTCTATTGTGTGTTTACACATACACATTCTTTAATTGTATTTTTTGGTGTAATAACACATTCCTTACATCCCCTCTCCACTAAGCTATGCAAGTTGTAGTCTTACTCTTCTAATCAAGCTCTTCCTCCTCTGACCATGTGAACTCACCCTGTTCAAGATGAATTTATTGGTTTTGAACCTGGGCAGTGGTTCAGCATTATAGGCGAGATCTTGCAAAGCTTTGCACCAGAGCAGCAATGCCCTTCTCCTGCAACGGGAAAATTTTTGACACTTCTAACAGAAGATCACAAATTTCTTGCATCCCAGCAACTTTCATAGCATATTCCTTTATTTTATTTGATAATTATATGATTAATAAGGTGGCATTCCACTCTCATACACACATTCTCCACTGTGTAGGAAATACTCATCTTTGTGGTTAGACAAGACTTATGTTGCAATTTTGGAACAAAGGATTCAGGATGGCCAAAGATGCACCAAGAAAAGAAATATTCTTCCAATAAGTAGTTCTGTACAATACTTATTTAATCAAATTCCCAATTCTACTCACAGCACATATGGAACTGAGCTTGAAATCACTGCCACAGTAATTACAAATACAGCATTATAATCATTCCACACATCTGCAAAATGATTGTTGAAGATTTTAATGCACGGGCACCTAGAATCATTGGCAAGGCCACCTCAGATTCTCATCTCTTCTAGGAAATCAAGGAAATAGTGCAAAAATGAAAGAAGAATGCCTCCTGGGAAGAGCTTTCAATGCCAGCTCCCAGGTTTTGTTGCCAGCCATGAATACAGTCATGAAGAAACTGCAATAACACACCTAGATTGCAATTACCACTGAGAAATAAATTTGATCCAGCACACTCAGAGGTAAATCCAGCTCATACTGAATAATCACTTCTGGCTATTCAGCTGAGGGCACTTCTGTTTCAAGACAGAGTTGGGAAGGGGGAACATGTTTCCCAAAATGGACAAAAATCACTGAAGAAAAGAAAGATTATTTCAAATCATGCACTTTCCAATTCCCTCTTACACAGAACAAACATCCTAATGGTACTTCCTCTCCTTTATTTCAGCATCTGCAGCCAAGGCAGGAAACAGAAATGCCAGTCTAAGGTGACATTACAGTTTTGACAAGCCAAAACTTTTTAGTAGTGTCTGTTGTGATAGCACAAGGGGGAATGAAGTTGGGTCAATTTAGATTCTATATAAAGAATATGTGTTTTAAAATGAGAGTGGTAAAACATTAGAACAGGTAGTCCAGAAAGGTGGTAATTGGCACCTGCCTGTAAACATTCAAGGTAAGGTTGGACAGGGCTCTGAGCAACTTGATCTAGTGGAAGAGATCCTTTGTCATTGCAGAGGGGTTGGATGACACTTGAGGGTCCCCTGCAACCCAAACCATTCTATGACTCTATGAAAACAGGATTGGGACAATGTGGAAACCTTTAGAAAATGTCTGTACCTGGGTATCTTTCAATTTCCTTTGAATAATGCAGAGCTTTCAGATAAAAAAAAAAAAAAAAAAAAAAAAAAAGAAATATTCAAAACTGTCTCTTCCTCTTCGAAAAAATAATTTGTAAAAGCCAGTTGTGCCAGGTCACAACATTCGTAGAAGGACAATATCTTGCACTGCTTGAAATTCAACATATTGTTCATTAAAAATCTAAATGAACCCATAGAAAGTGTAAATAAAACTGAGAATTAATTATTCATGTTTATAAATTGGTCAGCCATTCTTTCTGGGTTTTCTCATTCTGTGAAAGACCAACAACATCTCTCCTCTCCTCTCCTCTCCTCTCCTCTCCTCTCCTCTCCTCTCCTCTCCTCTCCTCTCCTCTCCTCTCCTCTCCTCTCCTCTCCTCTCCTCTCCTCTCCTCTCCTCTCCTCTCCTCTCCTCTCCTCTCCTCTTTTCTCTCCTCTTTTCTCTTCTCTTCTCTCCCCTTCTCTTCCCTCCCCTTCTCTTCCCCTTCTCTTTCCTTTCTCGCATGTAGTACAAATTTAAGGACTTAGGACAGATAAAACTGTTCACATCATTTTGGTGCTAAGACTTAAATCTCCAGCTTTTTTTAACTCCCACTGGGCAAAAGTATGAAAGAGAAATAAATCTTTGCAAGTTGACATGAGCACAGAATGAAGAGAGGAACTAAAAATATGCTAGTGGTCTAATGCTGTCCATAAATCACTAGAAAAGAAGAGGGTCTGCTGTCATATGCCTCAGGCATTGCTATAAAGTAGGTAGGGGAAAGAAAATCTATCCATAGGCTAAGTTATATACCATTTTTATAGTGCTTAACCTTTTTTTTTTTTGGTTGCAGAATTTTTTGAGTGGTGCATATGAAAGACAAGAAGATGGAGACAGAAATAGAAGGGGAGAGGTAGCAGTCTTGTGTCTCAAGAAGAAAGAACTGTCCTTCATTGGGGTTTGGGCATAAAGCATAGCAGAGCCACACAAAGCATAGCAGAGCCACACGCATACAGCACAGCCTAGAGAAACTGATGTGCTCTATCAGGCTCCCTTTCTGAGAGCAGAATTCATGACATTGGTTTGTTCTCCTGCCACTTGGACTGCCTTGGTGTGAGTGAAATGGGACTCACAGGTAGCAGGAGTGAGATGGGGCAAATAATGCAGCCAGCAACAAATTTCAAGGAGAGAGAATATCTTTGATTTAAATATTTTTCTTATCCTCCAAAGAGGATGTCTCTGTAAAATGGGGATCTAAATTCTCAACTTCTGTCTGGAACAGGAGGCAAACCAATATGCAAAGTACTGATGGAGATCCACCTTAACAGCCAAAGGTCATGTAAGACTGCCAGATTCAATATTTTTTTTCAGATTATCAGGGCTTTTTTGTCCCAATTAAAGTAAACCAAATGAATTAATATCAATCATTGGCCACATCAGATAATAACAGTTATGGAAGAATGAATGCCTGTTTGTTTATTAAAGTTCTTTTCCATGTAATCAGCTTTTGCTACCAGATTAAAAAATCCCTGAAAAAAAAAAGGTTTGCTGGGATGAAAAAGTCCTTTCCACTGCTAAGTTACCTTGGGGAAATAAACCAAACAAAGCAATATTTCAAAAGAAAACAAATAAATTACACTGAAATGAAAATGGTGGAGTTTTTTAGCAAAATGAAATCGATTTGATGATTTTCTCCTTGAAATAATCTTGGGTCTTTTCTGGAGTTTTTTAAGTCTGTCAAAACATGGATATGGATAAGATTGATTTGATTAAAAGTATATTTTCACATTAGATTTCCTTGTGACAGAGTCAATGGTTTCTGCATAGAGTTACTTGAAATTATTCCTTCTATGTGTACACTTCTTTAAAATATTGCTCCTCTCTTCCTTGCCAAAGAAATGGCAGTACTAAATAAACTCAATGAAAATGACACTTTAGTTAAGAGAAAGGCTATTAAAAGAGCTAATAGTGTTTATGATAAACTCTCTGCTGAGTGTTAGAAAAACTCTCTGTGATCAGTATCATATATAGCCTGTCACTGGAAAGTAGATAAACTGCTGAAGTGATACCATCTGGCACATCCTATGCTCCAAATAACAATTATCATCTGAATATACTGAAAGATAACTACATTGTTGACTTTTTTTCCTCTGGGGCTTTGTCTAAATTATTTTTTTATTAAAAAATAACATAAAGCCCAATGGAATTTAACCTGTAGGATTTTTTTTGACCCATGTTAAGGACAGAAAACTACTGACTGATTACCAGAAAATATTGTAAGACATTTCCCTAGTGTCTTTTTTTTTTTTTTTTTTTTTTTTTTTTCCTTTCTATCTGTATTTGTAATTACTTTCCTGGCTGGCTATCTGTTTGGTAACCCAGCAATTGTTGTATCTCATTCAAACCATACTTGCATATTTTTTCAGATTGTTACATAATACCAAGTTCTTGATTTGCAATGCATAATGCCCTGTCTCCTGCGATAACTTTCTCTGCTTAACAGGACTGATGCTGCCTACAAAAGCCACAAGCAGCAGAAGGAAGCAGCCCTTCTTGGTTATTGCACAACTTTTTAACTGTTTGGCAGGGGAAGAAGGGAGGAAAGGTGAACTGCTGCTGTCATGCTGGTATTTTACTGACTAGGAGTAAAATGCAGTTTTAAAATACAGTTTAAAATACAGTTTACTGGGGTAAAACTACAGTTTAAAAAACTAGGGGATAGGAGACCAGGACTAGGTCTGCAGGAAGGCATGTTCTCTGAAGGAAAGATAGGTGAATTGAATAACAGCTTGTTTATATGTTGTACCCAGAGTCACTGGAGGAGGCCTGCAGCTATTTAGGGAACACAGAAGATGAAACCAGAAGGAGAACTGGACCAGTGGAAGATTAAAGAGCAGGAAGTACAAAAAGAGCCTTAAAGCTAAGGCTGAAGATTTGATGCAAAAGAAGGAACAATCTATTAAAAGACTCTTGAAAAAGATTAGTGTGGTCAAAATGAAATGCTATTTCCAATAAAGAAGAAATCATATTCATTTAAGAATTTGTGGAATTTTGGGTTTGGTTTTGCTGGTGTTTTATACAAATCAGCCCATATATTGGAAATTCCTGTTTTCTTCAGTTGTTTGTTTGCTATATCTGGGTTGTGGGCCCATCGAGTTGAGCTTCCTGTCTGCCTCATGCCCAGCTCCACCAGACCCAAGTGCCCTGCCTTGCCTTCAGAGAGCAGGCAGAGACATTCACTGCCAGTGTACCTTGTCCTTTGGATGAGTCATGCTAGCCAAGGGCTTTCTTGAGGACACAGAGACACCTCAGAGATGTTTAGGAGGTACAAGCAGTCACCCCAGAGAAGAGACCAAGGACTTAGGAGAAGCCATTGGATGCAGTGGGACAATCTTGTCCCTACCACAGGAGGTTTTTGTCTGCCAGCACACCATTTTCTGTCTCTAAAGTAGCCTCCCTGGACTACTCCCTTTAAGGCAAAATTTCCTAATGAATATATCTAATTATAAAATAACTGCAGTGAAACTGGTAGGTGGAAAACCATCTCCCAGGTAAACAGCTCTTCTGTTAGATAGGTTTTATTTATGCTAGGCTGGAACCAGTCAAAAAAGCTGCTGTGTTAAATGTACAGGCTATATATGGCTGCATAAGCCCATTTTACTGAGGCTAAATTTATTAGTCCTTGACCAATGTTTACTGAGCCACAATCAGACTACTGTAAATAATTAAAAGACTTCTTTGTTTCCTTTCTACTTTGTGTGTTGTGGGCCTGGTTTATTGTTGTTGGGTGGCAAGTTACAAGGATTTCCTAGGTCAGCTCATTTATTTTATTTGGCTATTGGGCCTTGTTGCCATTTGCAAATTTCCTGATTTCAGATGTATTTTCTGGGCTGCTTTCAGAGGCCTTTGAGCATGAGAAGTCTAAAGGGAGAAACTTTGATGGTTAATAAAAGACTGTGGCTTTTGGCAAAAGCCTCACACAGCAACCCTGTTGCCACCATTCAACTCCTGGTCACTGACATCACCAGCCTCCCCACCCTCATTCTCCTGCCACCATGAAACAAAGGCTGCTAAAAGTGATGTCAGAGATCAGGAGATGAAAATCAGAGGCCACCAATCAAAAATAAGTTCGTGAATACTGATGGTCCCAAAGGAAGGTGTCATTCTTCATAAAATGCACATTGAAAAAAAAGACTGAGAAAGCCCACACAAGTCACCCCAGCTCATGGCAGAGACCTGCAACAGAACAAATCATTGGCACAAACTCTTCCTGGTCACTGGGTAAGTCCTAAACATTTGGTTGTTTTCCTCCGAATAATGAAGAAGATGGAGAGTTTGAAATTAGAAATATCAACAAATATATTATTGATAGCAGGTGGAAGGAATTTCTGGTGGTGGAGACCTGAAGAGTATTTTAATGCCACCCCTGTCAAAGAGAGTCCACATGGGGGATATTCAAGAACTGTCTGGATGCAATCCTGTGCAATGCACTCAGGGATGACCCTCCTTAAACAAGAAGGCTGGACCAGGTGACCCACTAATCAACCTGACTGATTCTGAGATTCTGGGATTCACAAAATTAGTGCAACACAACATTACTATTGGTTTCCTCTTTCATCAGAATTAAGAGGTCTATAAGATGATGTGCAATAATACGGTACAAAGGATGAATTTTGCATTTCCCAGTCTAATTATTCCACTCAGCCACACTCTGATTCTATATCACAGGTTCAAAATACACTTCCTCCTGCCTTCAAAGCCTTCTTTAGAAAACATGATCATGCAGGCCAAAGAGCAGATGAGGCAATTCATAGTAAATAAGTCCAAATCGAGCCTGATTTTGTTCAGTCTGTGTCCTTTCAGCTGTGACAGCTGATGGTGCCAGTTAGCATGAACTGTGCCATTGCCTCTGTGCTACGACTGTATCTTGCAGGCTGGGATGCTGAACTGACAAACAGGTTTTGCTGTTTGCCATGTGCTCCTGCATTTGCTTATCCATCTGGATTGATATGCCTAGCAAGAGATTAGCTCAACGGGCCCTTGATCCTTTGCAAAGGCCTCTAGGCAGTTCTGTCTCACACACGATAAATAATAAATAACATTAATGGAATGCCAAGAATGTCATTAATAATTTTCAGATATGTAATTCATATTTAGAAGCATTTCAGACATTATAAAATGCTCATGGACTGTTGACATGGAAATGATTGTCTGAGTGTGTGACAAAGAAGGAATCATGGCCAGTAAGAATGTGTCACAATTGTTTGGTGTTTTTTTTGTTATATATATTTTTTTGGGGTGGGGGGTGGTTGCTGCTATGTTCCTTTTTTTTCTTTTTTTTTTTTTTTTTTAACCTGAGACTAATTAGAAGTGACTGAAAACTTGACAGATGAACACTGATAAGAACTGAGCTTATAACTTAAAAGCTCATGACCATGAACAGGACTACTGAGGTTGTTCAAGGCTAATGATATCAATACAAGTAGTCCATGCAAACAATGAGACTCTGGACCTAACAAATGAGTCATTACAGATGGTTTGAATGTGAAATCAATTGACAGCAAATGGGTCCATGGAAACATACATAAATACTATGCAACAATTTGTATCGAGGAACGTCACTAATAAATGGCCAAAAGTCCCCAAAGAGAAGGCTAATAAAATTGTTATTTACAATTGAAACACAAAACAGCACTGGCAGCTGTATGCATAAAGAGATAAAAAAATCAAGTTGTGCCTTTTACCGGGTTGGGGGCAATTTAGTAAAGACTTACCTCATTAGAAACTTACCTTATTAGCAACTCATTAGACTTACCTTATTTGAAGCTCATCCTTCAGTTACTGAACCTGACCAATAAGATTTTTCAAATCAAATCCCAAGTCACTGAACCACCTCAGCCGATGCAAGGTTTTCTTGTTCTGGCATCTTGCTCATGTGATATCAGAAATAGGCCTGGGCTATAATGAAAGAAGTCAAAAAGAGTTTTACACATTGATTCCTGCAAATTGATGAACAATCCTAATGATGTCAGACAATTTAAAGCTAAGTCCTTAGTTAAAATACCTTTCTGATCACCAGATGACCAGTATTTTCTGGATTGGAACTTAAGGCAAAAGTTTGATTGACATATGAAGACCAGAAAATCATTGTGCTGGAACAACCTCATTGTCAGCTGAGGGGAGTTGAGGCAGGAGTCCATCTGAAACAACAAATATTTAAATGCAGGCGTCCCCAGATTGGTATCTGTGCTCCAGTTTTAGTCAACACAATCAACTGCTGTCAATACATTGCTCACCCTTTGACATGGTTGTTATCAACGCATGCAGAGCATCTCTCCTGACATAGACCAGACCATTCCAGTAATGGAGTTGTAATGGATGGGTCACCAGTGGTGTGTTGATCCCATGCCACTCATGCCAGCCTTATGCATATGGTTACTACAAGGCATCTAAGATTAGATGCAAAGAAATCTAGAGGGATTTTCAACTGATGAAAAACAGGAGCCCACTTTAGGCTGAGTGCTAGAAGGTGAACTTTTATTTTTCTTTTAAATAACTTTAACCCTGATAATCATTTCAGTAATTCCAGAGGACAAGATTTGTGTTCCCAAATGCTGTCATTGGCCACTGCATGAGACACCCCATAGTATTCAAAATGTCTGCTTATAAATTGCAGATAAGACACAGGGCTTTGGGAAGACCTTTGCACTTTCCAAGTGGGTTTGATGATACAGGTTTTAAACTGTATCTGTCTATTTCTTTCTCCTGTCTCCTGAGATACCCTCACCTGGCCTCCATCTGTGGCTCTAGGGGTCATATGTGCCCCAAAGTTCCTGTTATGCTTCTGCCAGCCATGAGGACTTTTTTAATACATTCGAATATCACACATAGCATTGAGCACTTACATAATTCAACTGAACCAGTGAAGACCACTGTTAAAGCACAAATGACACAACAGATGCTGCATGGGCAGTAAGAAGTGTAAAGGGTCTTTTTTGGGCCACCAGATTTGGACAAGCAATGAAATGCCTTACATTAAACTACAACTACTCAGTTCACCTCAAGTAATTAGTAGGTACAATTTAGATGTTGTTTTCAATCTCATTTTTGAAACAGTCATTTCAAGATGATGACAAAAAAGAAGGCCGGACCAACTTCAGTCATGGGAGCTACATGCTATTTGAAGAGCCAGTCACAGATATGTAGTTGATATTCCCCATCTCTGCCTCATTCCATGCTCTTCTCTTTAGTAAATGTCAAAACATGGCAATTCATATCAGTGAGTAGGTCTTCGTAAATTATTTGAACAGGTTTTAAAATTATTTTAACTGGTGCTTAGAATACTGCAACTGTACAATGCTTCTGTTTGTGAAACTATGTTTAAGTGAGAAATCAAATACATAGCAAGTGTCTAGAGCTCTATAAACCATACAGATACAAGTAATCATCAAAAAAAAAAAAAAAAAAAGAGAAAAAGTTAATGCATTTGTATTCCACAAAAATGAGGAAAGAGTTTCCTTCCTTTTTCTATCTTTTTGCACTACCAATCTCCTGCGCGTTTGGGGTATTTTTTCTTCTTATACTGAGATTATTTTTCAGTGTTAATGCATCACAGCACAGAAATTTAATGCATCACAGTACAGAAATTTAATATTAGATTAGTGACCATTGATATGGAAAACAAAGAATAGATATTGTTCATATTTTTTCTAAGGCAACAGAGAGAGAACAAATGGAAAAGACATGACTGGCTAGAACACACACAAAATACTATAAAAGTAATCTGTTTTCCTGTTACTTAAGACATGCAGCATGGCACTAGGACTGTGATAACACTTCATAATCTAAACTGTGCCATGAAGTACTTTAAAATGCAACAGAGAAACAAAGTAATTTTACAATATTTTATTGTATCTTCATAAAGTCACGTCCTTCAGCATAAGTGTAACAGATGTTTTCTTATACTAAATATATGGAATATATGTTACTTTCAGAGTAGAATGATAGGTGATGAATGACAGGTTTTGCTGAGTTCAGTGCTTGAAATCTAACCAGCCCATCAAAGTGCTCTTTATTTATAGTAGGTAGATCTGACCTTTACAATTAGAGCATTGAAGGGTCACTCATCTTGAAGTCCAAATTAGAAGAAATGCCCAACATTTTCTGATATCTGTCATAAGTATCAACTAATATTTTTAGCCCATGATACACAAGACTTCAGTTTTTTCCACTGTGCCTAAGAGGCCCAACTTCTTTAGAAATTATCTTATGAAAGATCATGTAAGGCACTGAAGCTAAGGCTTCAGATCGACATGATTTTGAGAGTGTCTTCTAAGTTAGATGAATGAGTTGCTTTTTAAATTTCCAGAGTTTAGTAATTAAAAACTTTCAGTGTTATCAAAGCCATTTCTCTTAAAAGCCCCCTTACCTCAGATTCCCTTCCTTTTTATTTAAACACAGACATATTTAATTTATTTCCAGGCCATCATATTGGGTCCAGTGGTGGTGTTAACAATCCTTAGTCCCAAATTAATTCCATAGTTCCATAGTCACTACAGCATCAGCCAAGCCTCTGAGTCTACACAGCTTCAGAGGGTTTTACTGTAGCCTGCTCATGTTGAGAAGAGGAAAAGGACTCCCACTCTGACTCACAGAAACTTCATTGGGAATTATTCCACTTAGGTCAAAAGGAAAGGGGTCTCTTTCAAAGATACAGCGCCTGCTTTAAGAAAAACATGGATAATTCTTTGAGGGTGCATGCATACATTTTTCAGTTTTACACATGGAAGTGACTATGACATATAATTGAAAACATAAATAATTATTGTATTATTGGCACATGAGTTAGATGTAGTTTCTTGAGTTGTTGGCTCATGCCAGTGGAAAGAGCACATTTTTCATGTGGTTTAAAATCCAAGCTGTTTTAAATATTACTGAGGACCAAGCGAACTAGTAACTTAAGTCCATTAGGCTTCCTAAGAATTTCCTCCTTGGATTGTACCTGGGACTAGCCAACTAAAACCACAGTATTCTACTCATCCTTCTGGAATTGCTTAGTAGATTTGTAGGCTTTCTGATGGGCTCATTTCCATACCATCTGACAAATAACAAGTTCATTGTTGTAACACAGACATTCCCCTTTCACAAACATATCAAGGAGGTTCAGAGTGGCTTGTTTAACTTCCATAGGAGGTCAGTAACAGGACATTTCTGCAAGGTTAGATCTCCTCAGGCCTAGATTTGCTTCTGAATAACTGTTATTCAATTTCTTGATGACTAATTCATTAGCAGAAAATTTTCCCTTGTAGTTGTGAAATAAACCCAAAGGACACACTCATGATTTCTCTGGATTCTGCAAACCTGGTAAATATTTTCAGTATCAAGAGCCTGAGAAAGCAGAGTGAGTCCAGTTCCACAGCAGCACAAAAGTGGCAAGCCACCTTTGAACCTCAGAAGGTTCAGAGGTTCAGTTTGAAGACCTACCAAAAAGTTAAAATACTTGTACAGAGTTTATCCAAACTATCTGAACCCTCAAGAATGTAGGCATGGGCCTCTTGAAAACAGACATTTTAGTTCAATTTCCATTAGTTTCTGCTTCCTTTTATGCCAGAAATGCAACAAAACCTGCCTTTTTTTTGAGTTTGGATTGTTTTTTGTTTGGGTGTTTTGGTTTTTTCTTTAGCTTGAGTGGTCTAAGTGGAGCCAGAAGCGTCACTAAGTACAGATTTACCCTGAAGTGCAGTGGGGACTTTATCTAAACTCATCAAGGTTTGGTTTGAATTTCCAGGAGTGTGCATGTGCTTGTGCATGCACGCATATGTGTGTGACTTAGATTCCAGTCTACACTCACTGGCTCATTCATAAGGGACATTATTAGAATTAATTCCCCACAGCTCTCAAGGATGAGAAAGTAGCCACCTGGTACATCAACATGTTGCTATTTGAACATTTTTCATTAACACCCAAGAATCCAGCCACCTCAGAAATTGCTTTCAATACCTGGTTGCCTCCTGAAGGAAATTGCAGGTAGCCAGCATCGATGTGGCAGGCTCAGTATGCTGCTCACTCAGCTCCCTGCTGCATGTTTCGGGAGCAATTGTTGATGCAGTTGTTAGCACTGTAATCTCCAAGTCATACACTTTAAAGAGCCACTGAATTGCCATCATTCATTCAGTCTATGTGTCTCAGGACAGGGATCCATGGGAAGGCCTGCAATGACTGATGGAAGTAGGACCAGTCCATTACCTTTTCAGTGCATTGAGAGGGTTGGCACTGATTTGCCAACCATTGTTGAATAATTATACAAAAGATAACCTGAAGTTATTTTTCTTTGCTTACTCTAATATTTTTGGTGTTTGTCCTCCTCTGTCATTCCCTTTAAAATAAAAGCTGGCTTAAAAAAAAAAAAAACAACAAAAAAACCAGAAAGAACAGAAAGAATTCCCACCTTTAGGTACTAAGGTTCTTAAGAACCAAGGTTCAGTATCTATTTTAGCTTCTGCAATCCACAGGAAAAAAGAGAGTGAAAATTCCTCTTCATGCTTTGTACCAAAGAAAGCCCAAGAGGCATCTGATTAGTTATAATTTTTGAGAGTGTGACCCATAGATGCATGACTAGTAAATTGGCACCATGATGTAACAGAACTCTCTTAAAATTCTTCATGTTTTCAATAAAATTATTCAGCAAATGTCACAACATTTTAACCCTTTACATCTTCCAAGGGCATATGACTAAGCACAAAAAAAGTTTCAGAAACTTACATTGTCCTGTTCAGTAAATGTACAGAGTAATCTTTCTCAGATTTTTTAAATATAGCTGAGTTTAGTGAAAAATTTTGAACCTAATAGCCTTAACACATTGTACAAAAATATTTGCTCAGGTTCATTGTTCACAAGCATTTGCCTTTCACCCCTCCTTCCTCCTGCCCCATACCTTCTCTCCTTAACTAAACACATAGGAAATTAACGAAGTCTATGACCTAACAAGTGGCAATTCATAAATTCATTAGATTAAAAAAGACTAGCAACATAGCAATTCCTTTAATAGGTTTCCTTCCAATCTCCAATTTACATTTCTGTCTGCCCTGGCAAAGATATTACTTCGTTAAGACTTTTTTTTTTTCTTCCCCTAAATTAGAGAAATGTTAATGACTTCTCTTATTTATTGCTTCCATATGCAAGTAGTTATCTTTCTTGCAAATGGAAATGAGACCCAAAATTGCAACAAATGGGGCCAAGCCGCTGAGTGCATATGTTCCTTTTTGGAGAAAGTACATATGCCTGATCGAATTAACTTTAACCTCTCTGTCCATTGAACAGACATCCTCTAATGTGGAGGCTTTTAAAACTGTTCTCGTTAAATTTATTTTGAATCACTGAGAACACTCTATCACGGTTTCAGCAAATAACCTCTGATAATATTAAACACCTGGTAAGCACAGGACCCAAGGGACCCCGTGCTGCCGTGTTTGACCCGTGACCTCCGGCAGTGAAGTTCGGCCCTTGTGATCCACTTGGATTCAGACAAGAAAGCCATTCTGAAGGAAAACACCTGCTTGCGAGGGCTGACCCCAAGCCAGTGCATGCTTGAAAACAGTCAGCTGGGTAGAAAGAGACCAGAGCCCCATGCAGGTGTTTCCTACAGCACCACACACCTAAAAAACAAGGAAAAATAAAGGATAATGTGGATAACAGTTAGGCACTCTCTCACCTGTTTATTTGGGTTAGTGTTTTGCTCAAGCTTCTCCCAGTGGTTGCCAAAGATATGAAGAAGAACTTAGTGGTTCTGGATTTCTGAGGCTCCAGGGACTAAGGTTTGGCCAGCAGATAACACTGTCTTGGTGCACTTCCATGAGACTTACAGCTATGGCAAGAGACAAATCTGGAGACCTTTCTTTCTTACCCATAGACTCTGCAGTTCCCATGTTCAGGAAAAAAAAAAACAAAACAACCTACAAAAAAACAGTGGATGGCTTCTTCCTTGGGAAGGTCTTTTTGGCTCTTATTTTCCTATTATTTAGATGGCTTTTCAAATAATCTACCTCTACTTTGGAAATGCATTTTAAATTAAGGGTTAAAAGCATCAAAACCAGAATCTCTTGCCAGGAAAGAGGAAGATGAAAAACCTTCACTTGCTGAGTAAAGGTTTTTACAGCAATTCATTTTATTCCATGTGATAATCACTCTTTTTAAGTAGAGTAGGCCCTACATTCATTCAGGTTTTTTTAGTCAAATGTCACATTACTTAATTTTGTCAGCAGGTCTGCACAGTAACAGAAGAATGAGAGGAAAACATTTAATCTAGCTCTTTATTTATTAAGTGAGTATCACAAAATAAGATGACAGGGATGGAAACCTAACCCTTTTGAAATTCTTCTGTTAATTTCTTTGTACACTTTTCTCCAAGGTCACTGTTCGATGAGGGACTTGAATGTCTCTCAGTCACACAGCCAAGGGCTCTCAACACAGTTCCATTCACCTGATGAGAGCACCATCAGCTGGCATCAATAAAATCCTTCCATTCCCAACAGTCCCAGACCCTGGAATTCTGAGATATTAAACAGCCAATTCTGGACCATTTAGAAAGAGCTGTGTGGCAGTAGTAGAGGGAAAGGAGAATTCTTCTGCAAGAAAAATTCAGCTATGACTTGACAGAATTCATTTCAGCTTGGCTTTTTATAGCCCTCAGATCTGAATTGCTTTCCATCACTCTGGCAAAGACAGGGTTTGTAAACCTGTCCCAGATATGAGGGGTCAGTGCAGTGTGCCTTGCTCAACTAGTCTCATGAATACAACAAGATTAAAAAAAAAAACCTTAAAAAAAAAGAAAAAAGGAAGAAAGGAAGCAAAGAGAGAAAGAAAAAAAAAAAAAAAAGAAAGAAAGAAAGGAGGAATTATTGGCAAACAGAGTGGTACTAGCAATTTGCCTTCATCTTTTGCCCAGCATCTTGATTCTGATAAAGACCAACATCTGAAAACAATCATTGAAGCATATTAAGGTTTTTTCCAAGTCATATCATACTACAGTGTAATAATGAGACATTTACTCTGCAGTATTTTAGGGTTTAAGCAATTTGCAATCTATTTCCAAGATGACTGAGATGGAAGCAGGAAGAACACAAGTTCTTTAAGTAACTTCCTCACTGTTCCCTAGTCATACACTGGGAACACTTGACACCCAATTGCATTCATCCTGCTGGAAGTAAATGCAAGTCATCACTTCGCATAAAGCTCTTGGTATGATTTCTGCCAGGGCTGATAACAATGTCCTATTGCTGATGAGCCTCTGTCAGTTTCACTTAGCAGTGAGAATGTCAAATTGTCAAGTGTTTTTAAGAGTGGAAGGTGAGAGACAACCAGTACCAATTTCACTTGGAGCCAGAGGGTTGAATGCCCCCCACATGTCCTCACTATACAGGGTAACTCAATGTGATGGGAGGCTGTAGCCACTGGAAAAACAGTGAAGACATTTTTTAAGATTACGCTCCTGGGAGTGTAAAAGGACAGTATCTTTGCTTATTCTTTAGAGAAACTCCAGGCTGTCTCTAACAACAGCATAAAAATTAAATTAAATCCAGACATTAGGCCTGAATATTCCTAGTCCATCTGTAAGTCCTCTGTTCTTCAGGGACTTCCTTCTGCCTGCCTATAACACTGTTCTTGCTTTAAATTCCCTACTGTTCCCAAATAGTGGTGCAGTCATTATTCCATACAGAAGGAAATCTGGCCTGTAAAGAACCACAATAGGTAATCAGGTTAGTTATGCTGTGCTCACATATTAAAGCACTGACTGTGCAGGCCAGGTCCTAGCAGACAAATGCCTAGTTTGCACCACTGTTTCCAGTATGGCTTCCTGGGCTGAATGAGCAGAGGGAGTTGAATTTATCTTACCTGCATTCCACCAAGGTTCCCTGTATATCTTGCCAACAGAGAAAGCAAGGTGCCTCTGAGGTTCCTGATCATTTAAATAGCTAGAAAAACACCTCAAACAAGGGGGTTTCCTAACAAAACATTAAGAAGAATATAGGCTTGGAATTTAGAGTGTTACCTGCATCCTTTTGCATTTTTCAGAGAAGTTTTTTCAGGCTGAGGCTGGTAGGGAAGCCAGCCTACTACAAGTCACCTTCTTACTGTTCTGCTGCCAAGAGACAGGTCATCTTTCAGGACTATTAGCTCGGTGGCTTTTACTAAAATATGAACACTAAACACTCAAGAAAAACACCGCCATAAAGACAGCTTTCCTCTTTATTAAACTTTATCTTCCGGGTTAACATCAAGTAATTAACTTTCCACACTGTTCTAATAGCTTCCTCTTCTGCTCTCCACCACCAGCTGCCTATTCCAAACCCTCTCTGCATGAGCAGAGGCCCATTACAGCACACAAGACACTTCACCTGAGACAGTCCCAGGACTATCCCTTTATTTCCCATGTTCTGGATGCCTGTTTAGTTTCCTCACTGCTTCTTTTCTCATGCATGTTATGCCATGGCATTGTCCACATGGCAATCTCAGTTTCCAGCTGAGAACTAATCTTAGCAGGAGCTTTTCAATAAAGTTTTATTCACTGTTTTGCAGTCAGAAATAATTACTACTGTCTTCCAATTTCTAGGGGTTAATGACAATTTTGTGAGAGGGGAAGGAATAAATCATAAAGAGGCCATGTTTTCTTTTTCCTCAACATCTGTCTCAAGTGCTCTGCCTAAAGTGTTCTATTGAATTTAGGAAAGGTTATTTATTTATTTTAAATTTATTTTTTTCCTCTTGCTCTGCTCTCATGAGTAAAATAGAAAAGGAAAACAGCTGCTTGAGATAAAATCATCCTGCACAACAGCCACCTGGTAATGAGACTATTCGAATTGTTAACAGTAAGGATAAAAGTGAACAAAGAATTTTAGAAAATACGTCGTTCTTTTGGTCTTGGGCATATGCTACACTCTAATTACTGTAGTTAAGGCTTTTTTCCCTCACTGCAATGGTAAATTTTTCCAAAGATGCTTGATGCAGACATTAATGAAGCAACAAGTTTAAGAGACAGAGTTGAAATGCAGTGAGTCATTTAGTTTGGTACAGAAAAGCTATACTTACCTTATGAAGGTTTTCTCTAAGGGGTTTAAAGGTGCAGCATTTTCATATTGTGCTACACTATTTGGATCAGGCTTGGAGCAGACAAAGCACAATTCAAAATACTGCTCCTATGATACTCAAGAAATCATAGATTTATGCAGGCATGAAGGGATTCCCATCAGGATTATTTCCTTTATCATGTCCTTTCAAACATCATCCTGATTTTCTAACATTGGGCTTTCTTCTCTCCTCAACTTATAAGAAATCTGTACTTCTGTAAATGAAGAACAAGTGGGACACAACCACAAAGATGGTGAGACACTCTTAATTCCACTGTTAAAACATGTTCAGAAAGAACAAAAAAAGAAAAAACATTGATAGACCTTGGAAAGAAAAGCAGCACCTCTCCAGTTGCTCTCTAATCAGTCCCAGGTACAGATTTATTATGGGCTAAGAAGGAAAGCAGAATTGCTTTTACTACTGCCTGCCAAATGCATAATTGTAGCTGTTTAGGAAAGAATGTTCTCCTTTTTCCCAGCTTGCTGGAGTGGTAAATTACTCTTTCCTTAGTTTTGTGGAAAAACACATTCTCTCTGGAAAATAAACCTGATACTATACATACTTTGATTTTTATGCCCTTTCTATTAAACAAGTTTAGCTGAGTAATATGTGATCTCCTTTGGTACTACACATGTGTATAATCAAATCAAAGGCCTGACACAGTTCTCTACATAACATGCAGTATTTTAAATACTGTCTTATTCAGACAAGTGGTGATGAATTTACAAAAGCTCTTACCTGCCATTCTGGAAAGGTTCACTTGAGCAACACTGAAAAGGCAAAGAGAAAAAGAAGGGAAAAGAAGGTGCATAAATTATTGTAGCCCTGGGGCAGTGTGTGAGTTTTACAGGGCTATTTATTTTGCTTTTCAATAAAAATGTGTAATAGACCCACCGGACCTATTACTTGCCCACTGGACCCATTACCTCTATTGAACAAGGGTAGCATAGCTTAAAGAGAGGGGTGATTGGCAGCCAAGCTTCCTCCAGTCCAGCCAGGGCTGCACCAGGGATGCTGCCTGCTCCAGCTCCTGCTAGGCTGCTCCCCACCTTCCCCACAGTGAGACAAAGCAAAGACATAGAGGCTGCAGGAGCCCTGGTGTCACAGTGCCAGTAGAAAAGTACATTATGGCCACGACGAAAAGCAGGAGAGAGCTTTTTGTTGCTCAGCCAAGAATCTTCACAACTTGAAGCTGTTTAACAGGACAGGTCTGGCCAGGCAGAGCTGCAGCTGGGATAAGATGTCCTCAATTAGGAAGGGATTAATGGCAATCTGTGCTTCCTGAGGTCTTAATCTAGCAAGGTGCTGAGCACCAGGACTCCAACCTGGCCAAGCACGAAGTACATTATGGCTTATGTACTTAGAGTTAGGCACATACAAAAGCTAAAACCTTCCTTGCTTTCCAAACTCTGATTACATTCTCGTCACGGTTGTGGTGGTTTGACCAGGAAGGAGTGGGAATTCTGGGAAGCTGTGGTCAAACCAATGAAGGTTTTGGGTTTGAGACTGGCACCCGGTGTAGCCAGTGGGGTTTGGACACACCTCCGAGAATACACAGGGGTTAAAAGCAGGGCACTGCCCTTGGCACGCTCTCTTGGGACGTCGCGGCGAAGAGGTCAGATCTCTTCCCCCGTCCAGCCTTGCTGCTGGGCAGGGGAGGGGCCGCCATGCGGTAGGCCCGGGGCCTGGACAGAGATGGGGGTTGAGGGGGCTTCGAGGATGGAAGGGTGGAAGATCCCAGGGAGTCAGCCCTCGGGCAGCCATCCCCCCCCAGGAGAGAGAGAGAGAGAGAGAGGAGAGCCGGCGTCTGAATGTGATAGTAGCCGCCCAGGAGGAGAAAGGGGAGGGAACAGTGCAGCCTGGCCGGTGGAGCAGCAGCACCTGTGGGAGTACCAGCATTCTACCAGCATTCTGAGATAGACAGAGACTGAAAACTTTTAACCCTTTCTTTCATGATTGGGGCCTTGCAAAAATGCTAATCCTCCTCGAAGCTGAATAAGAAGGGAGATAAGAGATGAGATGAGATGAGACAAGGACCTGGCCCGAAGAACGTGGAGATGATTGGATGGGGAGAGATGATTTGGAGTGGCCTTTTGGCTGGACTTTTCTTGTGGCCATGGACTCAGTTGTTCCTGTGACACAGAGACTGCATTTAGGGGGAGGCAGTGCCTCAAAACCAGGAGGGTTCATTCGTGAGGACCCCCCGGCCCCAGGGGGTTGGAAAAATATGGGGGGGACAGATGTCCCAAAAGCAGAGACTGTGCCTTTTTGGAGTGAGACAAGGCATCCTTGAAAGACAACCCTAAAAGCAGCTCTGGCCATGTCTCAGTGGTGAGAGCACTGGGCATGGAAGGAAGATGTCACAAGCGGCAAAAGGACTTTTTCCGGGCGGTGCCGAAGTGACAAGGAAGCACACGAGGTTTCAGTGTGTTTCCAGGAGAAGCCTATGGAACAAGAAGGACTCCTTTCCTCTTCATGAACTGCAGTTTGAGTATACTAAAGTGTCGTGCCGGGCTGGGCAGTTGGTGTTTTGGGAGAATGTATCGGATTGGGAAAGTCAGGGAGTGGGGAGGAGGAAAGTTTTTTTGTAAGGTTTTCAATTTCCTTTTTTTTCTTTTCCTTATAGTCTTTCCCTATTTTCCTGTAGTTTAAGTAATAAAGTGTTCTTTATGTTTAAGTTAGAGCCTGTTTTGCTTATTCCTGGTCACATCTCACAGCAGACACCAGGGTGAGGCATTTTCATGGGGGGGCACTGGCTCTGTGCCAGGCTCAAACCATGACAACGGTATTCTGTACTTTTAAGGTTAAACACGTTTTACACAAATATTCAGACTTCATGCAATTGCTAAATAATTAATCTCCATAAACACAAAATTTAGAAAAGCCTGTTTAATACTGGCAATTATAAATTAATTATTACATATTATTTGAAGTGTCACATTGCTGATGTCCTCTTTGTGTTGGTGAAAACTGATACAGAGACAACACCACACTTTGCCAGTATTCTTACCAAGTCTGGTATGTGGCAGGAATGTGGAAGTACTCAGCAGTTTCCCAAGGAAGGTCCACAGAATTACAGCATTCTTAGAAGAAACAGAATACAAGAGAACTTATGACATCACTATAAAAATTCCTACAAAATTTATTGGAGTCAAAATAGCTCTCACACTCCATGAATTTAGAAGGTTCAGGTTTGTTTCTCCTGGAGTGAAAAAGATGGAAATAAATTGTAATAACATAAATTTTTAAGACAAAATTAAAATATACAAAGAAAATTTGTTGGTTTTTGATTTTTTTTTTTTCATTTTGTTCAATTGGTTTGTCTGGATTTTTTAAAAACTTATTTAAGTTATGTCTAGCCCATCAAGGATGCATTTTACGTAAACATAATACCAAAATCTACCAAAGCAGCCACAGATGACAATATTATGTAATTCAACACCCATATTTCTGAATTTTTTTGTGTGCAGGCTTCAAAAACTCTTTCAAGAAAAATAAGCATTCTTACTTGCGTTCTGTAGCTGTGAAAGCTGATGAGAAATGGTTTACTCGTCCAAGGAGATATTGCCAGTGACCAGTCATTGGAATGGATGTGCTGGAGAACTCAATTCCCTCAGCACATGGAGGCTGCAGTTCCATAGTTGTTGCAAACAGCTTCTACAGATTTGCTTCAGTTTGCAGTACTGAAGCCTTCCCAAAATCCCTCCAGAACCAGAATCCCTGTTTCACTTATGTCTAGAACCCACCAAGAAATTATTGGTAGTTTTGTATGAAGATACCTCATATCTTGATCTGCAGAGCTGAGTCAAGGCATAATGGCACCTCATAATTCAGCCACTCCCCCTGCTACCTGTACCTTCCTCAGTCTGTGCTACATCAAGTAAGAACCCTACAGTGCCAGACTTGAAGCCTTCCTAATCCCCATTACTGCTAACTTTGGTCCCAGTGTACCAAAAACCAATTTGGAAGCAGTGAAGGTGTACCCCGGGCCAGTACTTCTGTGAAAGGAAAGTACTCTCATACACATCTATTTGGCACGTTCCCCAAAAGGAGTTCTGATCAATGCTTTTTAAACACAAAATCAATGGTCTTGAGCTTCCAGAAATGGTGTATGGAGTTGCTAGGCTTTCTTTTGTGACAGGAAACAGATGCTCTTCAATTCCCATCTGAGAACATGTTCATGTAGCACACTTTTTCTGTGGTTTTAATTCAGTCTCTAATCCTTTTTTAAAAAACATTTAGTAGTATTAGTAGTAGTAATAATAATAATAATAATAATAATAATGGGTTATCTTAAAGGTCCTTCTAGGTCCTAGGGGCTTGCCTATAACATAGAGTTACTCATAGGTATAGAAACAAACTAGGGGAAGGAAGAGTGGTAGTTGCTGCTCTTTGAATACTGGTATATATACATGTTAGAACTGATACTTTTATCATTTCACACAGGAACAATAAATTCAGATTAGAAATTTTCTAGTTTAGAATTTTCAAGATTTCTTTTGGAAAATCTGTGAATTATGACAACTAGAAATCTAAAATGCACTTAAATATTTGCTATTTGTTTTCTTTTTTATTGCATAAAGCAATCAAAGGAGAGAGATTTCTATTTAAGTGCTAAGTAGGCTGCCAATGGTGATTTGTACTTGAATCTTTTTAAAATTTAGGGGTTTTTTGTCTCTATAAAAAATTACAAAGATTGGATGTAAAATGAGCATGAAGCAGAGGATAAACTGGAATGAAATTCAGCCCCTGGGCTTGAGTCTAAAGCTGTAAAACAATCCTTCCCAGCCACTGTCTTGGCCCATAAATTGGGAATGAAGCCACTGAACTTTCTATTCCTTTTTAAGGGTAGTGAGAATCACTCACATGTAGCTGCCAAACCGGAGCATTTTTTAAAAAAAGCTGGCTCAGCCTGAACTATATTAAACAGATTTTGTTTCTTCTTGAAGAAATGAGCAAAAAAAGGAGGAAAAAAGTGTTTGGGTCATTTGGGAACAGGACACTTCATTTAGAGGCACTGCATATAAAAGCAAATGAAGCAAAGAGACAGGCCCCAGAAGGAGAGAGATGGTTCACCCCTTTTAACCAGGAGCCCAGTAGTTAAAGTGCCATATAAGACACAGGAGACCTGCATTCCACACCACTTGTGAGAATTTAATGTACAACCTAACTCCCAGTCCACAGCTACTTCTACCATCTGTTAATCTCATTTTCTGAAATGAAGGATATTTCATGGAACTGCACATGGGGGACATGGGGGGAAGAAGAGGCTCAGTGAATCAGACCATCACACAACCACACAGACTGAAAAGGACCTCAAGAGCTCTCTGGGCCCACCTTCTACTCAGAGGAGGTCTATCCAATTCAGGTTCTGCAGAACAACATCTAGTTTAATTTCGGGCAACTCCAAGGACAGACATCCCACAGATTCACTCAATAACCTCATCCTGTGTTTGACCAACCTCATGTTGAATCAAAAACCAATGTCTTACATCAAGAATTTTTTGTATTTTCATGAGTTTCAAACAGTGACAGTTGCCTCCTGGCTGATTCCTGCCCACACCTAGAAAGAATTTGGGCTTTTCTTCTCTGTTGCTGGGTAGCTGTTGACAGAAGACACATCCCTCTGAAAACTTCTCCAGGATTAGCAGACCCAACTGCCCCAGCCTTCTCATATGGCATGGTGTTTGCTACATGGACTGGGAAGCCCCAAACTGGGCACAATACTTCACACATGCCAGATATAGGGGAAAGATCATTTCCTCCACCTTTGACTAGGTAAGGAAAGAGCCAACACAGCCCAGGATGCCCCTGGCCCCCATTGCCCCAAGGGCACATTTCTGGCATATGCTTGATTTATCCTCCAGGACCTCCCAGATCATTTTCTCTATAGCTGATATTCTAGGTGGTAATTACTGAAAGTCCAGGTGTCCAAAAATGCTAGGCAAACAGATACTACATGCACTGTTAGTCTGTGGATATGTGGTCATTCAAACTGGAAGTCAATCCTGTAGTCTCACACAACGAGGCTGTGAAGCCTTTGACACAGCTCCCCACAACATCCTTCTCTCTAAACTGGAGACACATGGATGTGATTGGTGGACTGTTTGATGAGGATAAGGAGTTGTTTGGACAGCTGCATCCAAGGGTGGTGGTAATGGTTCACAGTCCCAATGGACATTAGTGACAAATGGTGGTCCTCAGGAACATTGTACCAGTGTTATTTAATATCTTCATCAGTGACACAAAGGGATCACAAGTGCACCCTCAGCAAACTTGAGGACGAAACAGAGCAGAGTGATGTTGTTGCCACACCTGAAGGATGGGATGGCATCCAGAGGAATCTGAATAAGCTCAAAAAGTGGGCCCGTGGGAATGCCATGTGGATTAACAAGGCCCAGTGCAAGGAATGGCACCTGGGTCAGGGCAACCTCCGGTATCAACACAGACAAGGGGATGAACAGATCAAGAGCAGGCAATCTGAGAAAGACTCGGGGGTGTTGGTGGATGAGAGACTGGACATGATCCCATCATGGGCACCCCAGCTCAGAGAGCCAAACATTTCCTGGGCTGCATCCAAAGCAGGGTGGGCAGCAGGGTGAAGGAAGGGATTCTGTCCCTCTGCTCTGGTGAGACCCCACCTGCAGTGCTTCACCCAGCTCTGGGGTCCCCAGCACAGGAGGGACATGGACCTGTTGGAGCAAGTCCAGAGGAGGGTCATCAAGATGATTAGTGGGATGGACAGCCTTTTCTATGAGGAAAGGCAGAGAGAACTAGGATTCTTCAACCTGGAAACAAGAAGGCTTTAGGGTGACTTAATAGCGGTCTTCCAGTACCTGAAGGGAGCCTAAGAGACAGAGAGGGACATCTTACAAGAGCATGTAGTGACAGGACTGGGAGGAATGGATTCAATCAGAAAGAGAGGTTGAGATTAAACATTAGAGAAAAAAAACCTTTACTGTGAGGATGGTGAAGTGCTGAAAGAGGTAGCTTATAGAAGGTGTGGATGTTCCCTCCCTGGAAGTCTTCAAGGCCAGCCTGGATGTAGCTCTGAGCAACTGGGTGTAGTGAAATGCGTCCCTGCTTGTGGCAATGGCTTTTGAACTAGATGATCTTTAAGGAGCCTTCCAACCTGAACTATTCTATGATTCTAAAATTTTAAATTTTTTCCTGGTGAAAAGCTTGGAATTCTTAACTTTATTGTCTTCTGATATGTGTTACTGCTTAACATAATAATGGAATTACATTAGTAAGAACTGTCTTGCAAAGAGCAGAAAAGGTTTTTTGACTGCTGATTTAGCAGTGGTAGGATGAGAGTGGTGGAATATTTGGGATTAGTTAATATTAACCAAACATTAGTACCTCTAAAATTAAAGAGAAGAATGCCATAATCTTTAAGAACATACCATGAACTGATGTTACAGAGGGAGAAACAAGCCAAGGAAATTGTGTGGCACCTAATGACATGCGTACATTGAGCTTCCCCCAAGGGAGTGACTGACCCCAGTACAAATTGTTTCACCATTTCAGCTTGGTTACAAATGCAGCCATGCAAAGATGGCTGGAAACCTCTCTTTCACTCTCTCACTTACCCATATATGCACATACATGCACATTCCCCCACAGACACAGACATCTGATGTGTACTGTAAATTTCCATAATGTGCTTAAGGATATGAGGAATTATTTAAAAAGGCTAATTACTATCACTGCCTCTTTTATACTGTCCTACAGATTGCAGAGACTCCTTGAAAGCTCACTTACCCTTTCATATCTTGTCTTCTGGTAAAACACAGAATTGTGGCTTACAGACTTGTGCTATGGGTTTGTCTTCATTTAAAAACACTGCAAAATTGTTGTGTGCTTTTGTGAGGAGAAGGAGAAACAAATACTGCAGCAGTATCCCTCTGTTATATGATGTATTTCCATAGAGATCATATGAATGTAACAGCTATTGTGGGTGATCATAGACTAGAAATCTTCTTTTTAAGCAGAATACGGATCATATAAAGAAACACAGCACATCAGAGGGGCATTGAAAAAATTATTTTTTTCAAACTGAAATTTCTTAAAATCCGTTTACATTCAGAATAAAAGTCAAAGCATTAGAACAATGGAATTGTGAAAGACTTCAATTTCCTCAAATGTGAGAATTTTCAGTTCAATTGAATTTATTAATAATGTGCATATAAGCAATTGTGTGTGTGTATATGAGTGTTATGGTAAATATATATGGGTTTTATGGTAATTTACATATATGGTAAATATATGTAAATATATATTTATACATATATATCATAATTAACACTAAATTTTATTATTCTACTTTAGACAAGTATCGAAATTCCTCAAGGAACAGAATACAAAGTTCAGGTATTCCTAAAATTCAGAGATGCTAAAAATGTATCTGCCTTGTGTGGACTCTCAGCAGCATCATTAACATCAACAAACCTAGACCTCAGACAGATTATCACTGCAGAGGTATAGACTGGGAGAAAGGCGTGTGTGCAGATACCGTTTCACAAACTAGTTTGTGTGGACACAGACTTCTCCTTTAAGCCTGTGAACAGCAGATCATTTACATGAGTTCAAGGACATACTCTACTGGGGCTGGGTTTCACATGGAGGACCTGATGAGTTCACGAGACCGTGCCTTTTGGCTGTGATTTGGGGCTCACCTCTGAGCCAGGGGTTGAAGCCAGGGTTCCCTGTTGAAGCCTCCATACTGACTGTTGCCATCAGTGGTAACTGGCTTTATGCAGAAGGGTGACAAATATCTGATGCTGTACCTGTACTGGTCTCCAAGGTTTGCCTCTGTTCACCTCATCTATCCAGAGAACAGATTTGCTGGCAGACCACAGCCTGCAAGCAGGCAGTCTCTGGCCATGTTAAGTGACATAATTTTAATGGCCCCTTAGGACGTGCCTGACCATACAGGGTTCAATGTGCTCCTCCTGGTAGGAAATGTTAGCACCACAGGCAGCACAGCATTCTTTGCCAAGGTCATCTCAAATTTTGTAAAGTCCTCCAAAATGCTATACAGGTTTAGTCATAACATAATCAGTCATGACTCCTATCTGACAGAGACAACAGCTTCACAATTTCAAAAGAGCTTTCCATTCAAAACTAGCATGTTTTTTTCCCTTTTCCTTAAATAAACTTTTTTTGCAGTTTTCATTTTTGCCTCTGCATTGCTTAGGTCATAAAATCATAGAATCATAGAGTCATAGAATCATAGAATAGCATGAGTTAGAAGGGACCTTAAAGATCATCTAGTTCCAGCTCCCCTACCCGGGGCAGTGACACCTTCCACTAGACCAAGTTCCTCTAAGCAGCATCAAATGTGGCTGGGTGGGGTCTCACCAGAGCAGAATAGAGGGGCAGAATTCCCTCCCTTGCCCTGTTTGCCACGTTGCTTTTGAGCCCAGGAGACGTTTGGCTCTCTGGGATGCAAATGCACATTGCTGGGCATACAGTCTCTCATCCACCAGCAACCTCAAGTCCTTCTCAGCAGGGCTGCTCTCAGTCTGTTCATTCCCCAGCATGTGTTGATATCTAAGGTGGCCCTGACCCAGGTGTATGCCCTTGCACTTGGCCTTGTTAATCCTTGTGAAACTCCCACGGGCCCAGTTCTTGAGCCTGTCCAGGTCCCTCTGGATGCCATCTCATCCTTCAGGTGTGGTAACAACACCACTCAGCTTGGTGTCATCTACAAATTTCCTGAGGGTGTCCTTGACACTCTCATCCATGTCCTGATGAGGATCTAAAATAACACTGGTCCCAGGATGGGCCTCAAAGGGGCACCACTTGTCACTGATGTCAGATGGAACTGAGAGGTGTTGACCATCCAAACAATATCTCACCTATCAAACAGTCCACTCACCAAATTGGTCTCTCTCCAACTTAGACAATAGGATGTCAAGAGAGATTGTATCAAAGGCCTTACAGAAGACCAGATAAAGGATGTCATCAGCCCTTTCCTTTCCACTGATGTATTCACTTCATCATAGAAGGGGCACTAGGTTGGTCTGATAGGACATGTGCTTGATGCCAGCTATGCTGGCTGTCTCAAATCACCTCCCTGTTTTCCATCTCTATTGGCATAGCTTCTGGAAGGATCTGTTCCATGATCTTCCCAGGTACAGAGGTGAGGACAGGTCAGTAGTTCCCAAGGTGCTCCTTTCCATCCTTTTTAAAGATGTACAATGTTTCCCTTTCTTTAGTCACCTGGGATTTCCATGACTTCCATGACTTTTCAAAGATCATGGAGAGTGGTTTGGCTTGTAAATCATACATGAATTCACAGGTTCTTGTCAGTCTCCTTTAAGTGTTTCTAAAGGTTTAATGCCTCCCAATTCTCCAATCTTGATGTTTAGTGTTCATAAACCACTAGGAAATTATTCATGCCTAGGCTAACTCTTTACAGGTGTTCTGTGACTGATCGTAATATGTTGTGAAATACAGAATATTAGACTCTGTTGGAAGACCATCAATGGTATTTTTTGATTAAAGGAGAACTAATATTTGGTCTGTAAAGTTTAATGGCTTCACAGCCCTTATTTCTTTTCACTGCTCAGACATTTGCATTCACTCATACCATGCACACATGCATTTAACTGACAACACTGTCAGCAGAACTGGGCTGTGGCTCTCTGTGCATATGAGTTTGTATCTCTATGTATTTCTACGAGGATATAACTCTGCACACATTTACATAAAATACACACACTAAACCACATCTCACTTTTGCCCAGTAAGTGTTTCTCTTATCTAGAGATGGTAACTTGCTATATCTGGATTTCAGTTACTTCCAGGAAGGACTAATAAAGAATATGAATTTTAGCTTTGGGGCATGAGAATCAGATTTTGCGAACAAAATGAGAAATACAGAATCTGACCCTGTACTCTATGTAATAGGCTATCAATAAAATCTTTTCAATTCTACAAATGTGACAAAACTAAAGTTGAATTAATCTCACATACTTTTAGCAATATGAAAATTGAGCATCCAGTCTAAGCCGGTCACTGAGGCTAGATATAATGTCACTGCAAGCAGCAATAAACCTGTAGAAGACCATTGATCCTCAAAATGAGCATCTAAAATAGATGGAATGAACTGCCTCCAAAACATGTGTGCCTCTAACTGCAGTGACTATAAATGGACTCTACATGACCATTTGAAATAGGACATCCCACCGTTGGATGGCTGAAATTAGGCTGAGACATATCCCACTTGTAAAAAATAATTTCTTGCCAAGACAAATTCATTAATATCACAAGTATCTTTAAAGATGCTTGAGCCCCTCTGGTTCTGCTGAGAAGGATCTTAAGGCACTCCAACTCTGGGTTGCAGTAAATAGGAAAGGTCACTGGAAATTCCTCAAAAATTAACTTCTTACAGTGTTTCTCAATGACTTCGAGATGTGTCTCTAACAGATAAAAATAATCTAAAGAACTAAGATGTTTTCTCAACAACTCCAGAAACCCACAGTTGGAAGGCAGCATTGCCATTTAGCAACTGCTCCTTAACAGAAGTTTTAGTATTCCTGTATTGCCAAAGGATGAAAAGAAATGCCAGCTGGAAAGCAACATGACAAATGAAGAAAACAACATTGCAGTACACACTGCAAATACTGAGAGGTGACCTGCAGGCTTCAAGAGTCCTGTCTCCAGAGTTAAAGTAGCAGAGATTTCGAAACACAAGGCTATAAATGACTGATGACATTCAGTATGTCCTTTGATGCTGCTTGCAACCCTACGCACTGGACTACCAGTCTGGCCTAATTTCAAAGTCTCTGCCAATGCTAAATAACAAATGTTAAAAAACTGTACAAAAGCGTCAAAGTTACAGGTGCTACAAAGGGCAAAAGAAAATAAAAAAAGGCAACAACAAAAAAACCATAAGGAAAATCAAGAGCACTGCCAATATCCTAGATGACAAATCCTGGAGACCTAAAGAAAGTAAAGAGTTAAAGGTTATTTAGAAAGGTCAAAATAAAGGGTCATTATCTAGAAGTTGTATAAGCAACAGCGTACGTATAAATATAAATATACGTATTAGTAGGTATGTAGGTAGATCGGTACATTGATAGATTTAGAAATAGATAGATACATTAGATGGATGGATGGATGGATGGATGGATGGATGGATGGATGGATGGATGGATGGATGGATGAATGGATGGATGGATGGATGGATGTAGGAAGAACTTCCAAAAGCGGTCTAATTACTGACCCGAACTTAAGTAGAAAAGTATGATTAACTGAAGGATATGAAATGCTTTTGTCCTAAATAACAAATGCTTTGTTTTATTACTTTGTTTAAGAGACCAGACACAAGACTGGCACATTTATATCATAAGAATGAGCATTTGTCAAACCATGGGCTAGTCCAAAAGAACAAAGGCTGGCAGGTCTGTGATACAAGAGTTTCATGCCTGATCATACAGGGTGAGTCAAGTCCAAGTAGATTTGTAGCTCAGAATTTCTAAGCAAAATAAAATATCATATTGATTAGAAAGACACTTAGTGTAGGAGCAAGAATACACCAGAGTCAACCTCTTGGCTTGCACACAGCAACAGCCTCTTCAGACTTTGTGCACTGTAAGAAGTTCCAGTGGGAACTTCTTCCAGATTCCAAAGGGAGTTAGTATGCCAGGTAAAGCACGCGTGCAAGTCTTTACAGGATGTAAAACTCCACTAAAACTGCCTTAACTATCAAATATCATATGTAGTCCTGACTGAGTTTGGCAAAATATGTATATGTCCATATTGCAGGAAATTGCACCATTTATAGTAAAATACTTTAATGTAAATGACTGCACTAAAGAAGGTAGATTTATAAATTTTTCCCAACCCTTATCTTGGAACTGCTCTAGCTATGCAGATATCATACCATCATATTTCAGGGTCATATACCTGAGCAATAATATGTCTGGTATTTGTTTGGATCAGTAATTTACCCCAATAATTTGGGCTCTAGAAAATCTATTGAAAAAACTGGAATGCTAATTACAACTTTGGAAAAATATCACTTAGGTCTCTTGAAGGAATATATTGTCATTCATGAGCTCAGTTTTTTGTTCGCATTTTGGCAAAGGAAGACAAAATAATTGGCATGAAAAGTTATGAGGCATTAAATAAAGGTTAGATGCCAAATTATATCAAACTATACATAAAGGTATTTCCTGCTGTTTAATGTATCAGTAAGATATGCATATTTTACTATTTCTACCGTGTTCTTTCCCAAAATGTAAAAAAAAAGAAACTGAACAAAGAAAATGCAAGAAACTTAGCTTATTACCATGAATATCTCTTTTTACCATGCTCATTCCAATTCAATGTCTTTAGCAAACTATAGGGACAATTGCCTAATTACGGGTAATTAAAGGTTCTTCTCTATCAGAAGAGGTGACATGTGATATCTGATTTTTAATTATGAATAAATCTTGGTCTATTCCTACCTGTAGTCTCCTAATTAACTTCTAAAATATTTATGAAGGGTTTAAGAAAACAGCCCTGAATTTAATTTTATGTTTCTTAGCAGTGTTGTTAATAGAAAAAATGGATATTATATGGGGAACTATAAGCTATTTTAATGATCCAGTTTTTTGGGGATGAAACAATCCATGACTATTGAGGAAAAGGAAAATATCTTAGCAGAATCTCAGCTAGTATAACTCACATAAGTTTATAAGCTTATTTAATTACAAATTTCACCATAAGTGGTTTTCATGTCTGAATAATATTCCTACAGTAGCTGTTACAGCAAACTGGAACACATCTCATCTTTGGGTTAGATTTTTGGTCATCATCCACGGATTATCAAAAATATCTAATAAATCATAAGTGTGCCTAAAAATCTATTATTCTTTCATCCACAGATACAATCCTGTCTGTAGGTAAATGCTGTTGGAATGCCTATAAATATGTGTACAAATGCTAGCAAGTAACACACATTCTTATAGGTTTAAAAATTGGCAATCAAATGTCAACATATTGCAGCAGGTCAAATTACAAGCAAATGTTTTACTAATTAACAGTAGAATATTATGCAATCAAAAAGAAAGGACTTATTTCCCGAACTACAGCATGCCCATACTTTACACATATTTTTCCAATAGGAAAATATAAGAACCAGAGTGATGGCAGCACACATTCATTATTTGTGCAGACACACCATTTTCAGCAAGCTAAGTAAAAACATCCAGCAGAAGCAATGTGTTTACATACAAGAACTCATTTTCATATGGGTTCATTTTTACGGTAATTTTTTTGGAGACTAGGGGGAAAAATCGTCTGCATAAAGTTGATTTTAGCCTAGGTTACAGAGGGGGAAAATACATACACACGCAACCAAGTACTATTGAATAATATTGTTTGGTTTTGATAGACCAAATATGTGTGCTTGAAAAAACATGCCATAAATATTATCTGGTGGGGAAAAAAATTGTCACACAGGATACAATTGCAAGTTTTTATTTTGTTCATAAAATCACTTTTCTGAAACTGCAGAATTTTTAGTCTGACAGTGTGTACTTGCACATATAAAGCAAATGAAAGTCTGAAAGATGAATTCCCCTATTCACAAACAATCTAAAGGGGAAGTATGGAAAAAAGATTATACTGTTTAATGTATTTGTATATAGCATTATAAGGGCTATGTAAGACTGTATTCTGGTTTTATAGAAATATAGCATACCAGAAAATGCTATTATATTCTCACATCAATCCACCATCATAATAAAAAATGGCTTCTTTGATTTCAGGGAAATACACCTTCTACTGATTATGGAACATAAATCCACTTTACACTTTTGAAATGCATCCAAAAGAGCTGAATCACAGCAATTTTCAGTGGAAATACCAATAAACAACATGGTTTTACATGCATATGTAAAAATTAAATACTCATTTAAGGCTAAAATGTGACTAAACCTTTTTAAATGGCTTCTCCATTTCACAAACCGCAAGCACCTACACAAAATTAGTCAGCATCTAATGACTTTAAAAAACACTGAAACAATAACCATAAAACTTTAACCTCATCCTTAACCTCATCCTGCCATATACCTACTCTTGCTATAGTTTCACACATATTTAGTATGAGTAATTTCATTGATACTACTCAGTCGTTCCTCCCCTGTGCACTGCTCTTGCTTTATGACACTGTGTCTACTGTTGGAGCTCATTATAAACCAAATTCACTATAATAGTATCAAAAATGAATAATGCAATTCTATGTTTGTTTAAATAGTGCACTGATATTCTCCGTGCACATCTCCCACCTACTGCACCATGGTTTAGGTGCAAATGACAGAAAGATCAGTTTGCAAGCTTGGCTTTACACCATGTGGTTATTTCCATTGAACCTCTGGAAGTTATTGGCAGCAGGTAACATCAAGCATTTGAATGGCAAATGTCTACAAGTCTGGGATCTCAGCTGATTAACTGATGAAGGGGGCATGAAGAAGTGGTGGGAGAGGGCAGATGGAAGACGGGATCCACCTCCTTTCCCTCTTCACAAAGAATACATGCTGATTCTCAGGTGTGGAAGATGAATGAACAGTTAACTTCTCTATGCTGTTGCAATACATAGTGACTGACACAAGCTGCTGGCTCCAGCAGGGTCTGCACAAGCATAAGGGACATGTTATGTTTTAAGAGACATCAGCAGAGTCAGGACCAAATGCCAAACCATGCAAACCCCTTTCACAATCCCCCAGTATTGCTTTCTGAAGGCTTAGATGAGCAACTGCTAATGCCATGGACAAGGGCTGCTGGGAGTGGGCTCTCTGCTTGTAAATCACCAAGGCGAGGGATTTCAGGGAACATCCGATAGAGTCCTTGAGTGCTTTAGGAACATCTAGTGGGAAGTACCCAGCACACTGGGCGGTGCCATTTAAGAGTACCACCAAACACAGAAGAGAGCTTGATTAAGGACAAATGAGACCATGGCACCAGCTCAGGATCATTTATTGTATGATAATGATGTTGCAACACTCCAAGAAGCTTTGTGCTGCATGTGTGAGTAAAAGTAAGTCAAAGCCAAGATAGTACTTTACATGTAGATTATTAATATACATACTAATACTAATATAAAGTTTCATGTATAAAAAGAATTTCCATATGTACATCTATATGTGTATATATGTATATGTGTGTGTGTCTCCATATGTGCCTACATGTACATAACAGTGAACAAAAAGATTTGCTGCAGAAATATGAATTTTCAAACCAGAATGTCTTACTTATCTGGGTGTGCATATATAATCTTTGGTTGCTAGTAGCTGTAGTTAAATTAGAAGCATTTCTAAGGCTGTTACATTTTTTAAGGACCATTAGTCCTTCTGGAGCTCACACTATGTGAATAACGAATGTATCAGTCACACTGCAATGGATAAACCAAACTGCAAACATAAACTTTTAAAGCCTTGCTGTTTCTCTAAAGCAACTTTAATCTGTGCTTTGCCAGTCTGTGCACTTATTTCTGGCTGTTGAGTAATGTGCCGAGCTTGTTTCAAGGGTTTACACTTGCAACCTAAAAATCAATTATATGAAAAACAATAAAAAATATTCTTATTGCATGCCATTAAAAAAAAAAAAAGATACAAAAGGTTAAGCAGAGCAGCCGGCATCTGCACACTAATGACATGATTGTTATGATAGGTGTTTGCTTTACCCTGGAGTGGTAACATTATAATTCATCCACCGCTGAATGAGTGGGGACAATTAATGCAGTCAATGTGTCCCACGTGTTCCCTGCAGCATTAACAAGGCAGCTCCAGGCCCCTCGGCATACACGGGGCTGAAAATTGAGCCGGCTCTCGCGTTGAATGTGATCCTGATTGCCTCCGCGGGGGCCACCTGCTGCTTCGTGCCTGCCGGTCCTGCGCGCCCCCGGGGAGCGGGGCAGCTGACACCGAGCTGCCGGGCGGGCCGCGACGGTGGCGCCCCACGAGCCCGCGGTGACACGGGGCCGGGCCGCGCCGAGGGGCCGAGCAGGGGCAGGGCGCTGCCCCACCGCCGCTTCGTGAGCCCCACAGCCAGCCCTGCCGGCCGCGGGTGTCCCGGTGCGGGAGGTGTTGGCACTGCCCGCGCCGGGATGATCCGTGCGGGAGTTGTTGGGGTGCTGCCATGCTGGGGAAGTTCTCTGGCCTTCAGAATGCTCTGCGGTTGTGGGGCTGAAAATGGCTGGTGCCTGTGTACAGTGGGGAGCAAGCAGGTTGAGTCATGAAGTCTGCTGTGTCCAGTGATAATGGAGATCAGCCTTTCCTCAGGTTGTCGCGGTGCTCCTAAAGTAAATCCATGAAACAACATCAAAACCAGCTTCCATCTCTGGGCCAGCAAGCGATGGGCCCTCACCACCCCCTGCTCAGGTACTGACAGGTGAGGACCATGCTTGCAGAGCTCCATGGTGCTTTTCACCTCCTCAGTCTATCCCCAAAGCAGGACGGTTCCTGCGAGGCTGTGATCAGTTCAGCAGCCGTGGTCCAAGGGGCACTGAGCAGCAGCACCAGGGATCCATGCCTGAAAATAGGAGGAGGAGTCAAAAAGGAATAGAGAGGTGACCGAGCTGAGTGGTACCAGGTTAGTGCTGTTGTGCTGCACGGTGGCAAACAAGGTTTCATTATTCTGTAGTGTGAGCTTCTTGCGCAGAAAGTTTGGAGGGGCTTAGCAATCTGCTTTCCTTTGCCCTCTGCTAAGTGAAGGGCATTTGCTTCATGAATATTCCATTACCCTGCTGTTCCCTGTAAGCCCTCAACCAACTTTTGAAAATAAACAAGTGTACACACTTCTAGGCGACAGCATCCAGGCCTTGGTTTCTTTTATTTTTTCTTCTCCTCTAAATGGTAAAAAAATGCCAGATGTTTTTTGCATGTAATTTGTAATCTCTTAGGTAGATCTCACACAAAATATGAAAGTGTACTGCAGACAGATCCCAAGGTACTATTATCTCCTCATGCCAGGCTATTAATCTTCAGTATACTGATTTAAATTATTTTAAGAAACTCACTTCTTCTTAAAAGCTTCCCAACAAGGGCCTCAAGACTCCTTTCAAAAGTGTATTTTGACTTCTGGAGAATATGCCACCAATGAACATTATAAATCTGAACTCGCATGACTACCTATGTTACTGCATAAGCCAGCTGGAACTAGGCCAGGATCATTTTCTCTATTTGTAGACCACACAGCCGAGGTAACATGAAAGAAATAGAGAAATTTCTATGTATTATTCATATTAATTATTTGTATTCAACTGAGACTGAACTCTTTGTGATAATATCTTAACAGATGTGTCACTGGTAAAAATGTGCAAGAAGCGGGATTTCAGTTCTGGAGGCATGTTTTGTTTCCAGACCTTCTGGCTTTTCTTTCAGGTTGGGCACAAAAATCTACCTAAAATAACAGCAGAAAAAACATAACCAATATTTTCATATTTTTCCCCCCATTCTTCACATCTAAGCCACTTTTAAATCTGGATTTTCTTATTATGAGTTGGGGTGTCTGAGTTTGCAATCTTAGACTTGTGTGTCTTGTCATCTGTTAAGACAGTGGAGATGAGATGACTTGTCTCAAGGAGGGAACTGGAAGATGAGCCTGATATTATCACAAAGGCTCAGATAATGGTGTATCTGTATACTTCTAGGTAGACAGAAGAATATTTGGTGGAATTTATCCAAGAGAAGTAATAAGGTGACATCATCTAAAATTTGGAGTGTAAGAGGATCAAGGAAAGGAAGATGATTCCTCTACATGTAATAAAAGGAAATTGGTAAGTAAAATACAACCTTTGAAACCCTTTTTGTTTTGCTTTTCCTTACAATGAAATTATATTTTATGAGAAAAATATTCCAGTGTTTTAAAGGAAACAAAACTGTACTCTGAGAATTGTGACTCATTAAAAGTATATCTCAACTGGTTTCACAGTGCAAGAAAACTCAATGCCCTAACTCCCAGACCAGAGCCCACCCACTGAGTTATTTGCCTCCCAAGAGAAAACAGATAATTTTGATGCCGTGAAAATAATATTAATTCACAAAATTCAGATTCCTAAGGATATTAACATCTTTTCAGTCCCGAATTAATGAACAAATTTAGTTCAGAGTTGCAGCAAGCAATTTTTTACTGTGTGATATCCAATTCAAAAGGAATTTACCCGCTTCCATCTACTATTATGAAAAATACCAAAATCAGAGATTTTAGTAAAGTAATCTGAAAGCTGCAGCCACTGAACTTTGAGCTAGAAGCCATGTTTGGTAACTCCAGGCTGTAAATAATTCTCTTTCTCTGAGGACTGGATAAAAAGTTAGACAAACATTGCTGTGTGATCAATTGATTTTACTGGCTGCTGGTCAGGTCAGGAGGACCAGAAGAAAGGCTATGGCAGCACAGCCAGTGAATAAATTGCTGCTCAACCCAGAGTGTAGCCTGTTTGTTCTGAAAAATAGATAATCATATATATGACCAAGTGTACTGCACCATGCTGCAGAGGCTTTGCTCAGCACTCTATTCAGATTTCTCTGTCTAGAAAATAAAAATACAGTGTGGATACATTCAAACCTTTATTTTAAACCATCAAGCCCAATGGCATTTGAGAATTTCTCCAAGACGAGTAAATTCATATTCATTTCAGCAGAGCATAATTGAGTAGAAGAGTGCTCAGCCCCAAAAGCTGTGTGAAGTCATGTTTAAGCTGTTACTGTAGGTGTAGCAGGCCCTAGGAAATGGGAATCTCAGAGTTTCAACAGGTACCTTACTTCAGTTTTGAAGAAATTTTGAATGTTACACACAGATTTTTTGCTAAATCTGCTCTAGATCCAGGCTCAAGTTCGAACAACCTTCATATCACCCTTCCCTTAAAAACTTAGCTTCTTCTGGATTTCATGTGTATTGAAACCCCTACCTGAATCTTGTAGAGGGTAGCAATTTGGAGTCAAGACACTAAGATCAGGGATTGCTTTTATGCTTCACTTCTTGGAGTGCCCAGTTTGTGGAGTAAAACCTGTTTTATAATTCAGTTAACATCAGCAACTGGATTCTTCCCTGTGTGGTTACACAAGACACCCGTGCAGGGTAACCTTTGTCAGTCAGGCATAGCCCTGCCTCCATAATGCCCATTTGATAAATTATACATGGGTACCTAATGTGCTCTCATAAATTACTGTAGGCTCTTATAGCCCTGCGTTTTATGGTGGTGTGTCATAGCACAGGCGCAGACAATATATTGTCCCAGAAGATGCCATGGACTCTGAGATAGCTTTACCCATTCTACCAGTAAAAAACAACAAATTAAGAAATTTGGAAGAACAATTGACAACACCTGCCTCAATTGAGGAAAACGTTCCTAATGAAAGGGAGTTGATGCAGGAATTGGTGCATTGGTGAGAGAGAGGCAGGGTTTGATTTAGGATCCCTTCTGGCTCTCTTGTTCCCCAAGCAATCAGGAGGAGCTTTGAGTGCTTGGTCCCTAGGGACAGGCAAGCCTTACATCACTTACCAGCCACACCTCGTGTGATTAAGGGAAGAGGTAGAAGCTTTCAAAAGGATTTTTGTCCAGTTGTTTTCACTAGGAAGAGGCTGAATTACATCTTCAAACTGTGGACTTAAAACATATCTAGAAAGCTGGAATGAAGAAGCGTGAGTAGAATCGAACATCTGAAAGATGCAAGAGCCGTGTCCTGTCCCAGCTACAGAATGCAATGAGAAAATTTAGGACCACTTACAATGGGTCTGCTTTTTGTCTCAAGATTAATATTAATCATTTGGGATGCTGCTCTCCAACATATGTTACAGCTATACCTAGAAGAGGCTGTAGGACAACACTCAGGAAAAGGTACTACTCAGTGTAAGAACGGTTACCACAACTGCTCAACAGACTCTGAAGTTTTCTTTCTCCACCAAAGTGCAAAAATCACGGCACTCACAAAGGAATCACATTTAATTTTAAAGTCTTGAATTATCTGAAATGGACAGGGTGATGGATATATGTATTTAAGATGTTCTCATGCCTTAGGATTTAGAAGTCTTTTTCTTTTAAAGGATTTCTAACATTATACATCAGAGGTGCATTGATTTTCATCCAATTTTTTCAAAACACATTTGAGCTCTACAGCAGAACTTCAAGGCTGATGTGGCCTTAAGGTTAAGATCTGTAAAACAACAGTTGGCTGAAGTATTTTCCCACACATTTTAGTGGACAACTACTTTTGCCTTTTTCAAAAAAAAAAATCCCTTTACTTCAAGGGATTTTCTTTAAAAAGAAATCAATGAATTTGATTTATAGGAGAAATTCTACAGTTTTACAGAGGAAGATCAACTGTTTTCAGGATAAAATGCAAAACTTCCTTTTTTTCCTTTTTTCTGCCTAGTTTTTCTCTACCACAGGAAAGAGTTTACCAGTCTAACTTAAAGAGTTACTGCTGCAGATTTATAGCTATAGTATAATCGACATTCCAATCAGGAAGATACTTCTCATGAAATCAAAAATGCCATACTTGAGAAGCTAGAAAAGTTTTTACACAAAACAAAAAATTAAGACACTCTTGCTCTTACATCTTAGTCTGTTTAGGGGTTTTGGGGATTCTTTTTTAATATACTGCTTCAGCTGAATGCTAGCAGTGTGTCTTGTTATCTAAAGTGAAAGTGTGTGAAGTGATCTTTTTTTAAAGAAACTCCAGTGTTTTAAAATTTGGGTAGGATATCCTACCTTACAGTGGATATCTGATTGCATACTCTTTGGGTTGGTTGTGTGTTTTAATGCCATGGCAGTGAGCACTATAGGCAGCCAGTGGTACTTTTTAGTAAAAGCAGGTGTACAAAGTTCAGTCATTAGAAATGGGATGGTTACCATGACAAGGTCATGTGGTAAAGGTGGAAATTAATAAAGTAGTAACTAATGATGATATATGGGTAGTTAAGAGATGTTATATCTGAAGATTTTTAGGCTGCTATCCAAGAAACCCTACAGCACTGATCACCTATTTCTGCTTTTGCAAATAAAAAAAATGAGACCCAGGAGGAAGCATCTCACGTAAATGCAGAGATGACAAACGCCATGACATTTCTTGGCAGTCTTCTGTGGATTAGCTAATGCAAGTAGTTGACAGTCACTCACAAGGAAAAAAAAGCTTGAGTACGAGGAATAATCTGATCAAAAATAATTGTACCAGGGTACATATTACACCATGCCAAATACCATCTTAAACAGCAGTGATTCATGTGCTGGATTAGTTGATAGTGGAAAAAAAGCAGTTAGGTGAAATGATATCATCTTCTGAATTTCTGGCAAGCATGGATGACCCTTTTCCACATGAAAACAAACTACCTCTGGTGAATATTTGGCAAAGCTAAGGAAGATATTAGAAATGATCAGTGATCAACATCTAATTACATTTTAAGTCTTCTTCAGGATAAATCTATCAAGAGTTGATAAGCGCTGTGATATTGAAAAAAGAATTTCTCTTTGGTGTTTGTATTTTGTTGGTTTGTTTTTGGGGTTTCTATTTCCCAAGGGGGAAATTAGCCTGTGACTTCAGGTAGCTCCCACTGACATTAGATCCTTCCACTGACTTGCAAAAGAAATTAGGTTGAGCTCAAGTAGTCAAGAAATGAAAAAGTGCATGGAAAAAATCAATTTGCTGAAATAGCAAAGGCTAACAACAAGAGAAGGCTGCTTGGCTGCCTTCCGAAAGGTGGTGTATGAAGAATAGATTCTCTCACTGTTTACAAATACAAATTCTCTCACTGTTTTACAAATAGAAATTTGTATTTTATAAGAACATAAAACACAGGCCTGAAGTGAGACTTCTGTGGTTCACTCAGAGGTGTCCTTAGGCTGAACCATGATAACTACAAGACGCTTGGTCAGATTAAAGTGATTTACAGAAGTTCTGGAGATCTGGCCAAACTGTATCTGTGGGGAGGTTGCTTTATGTGACTACAGTTCCCCTGTGGCCTGTTTTACCAGTGTATACAGGCACCAGGGCAGCTGAAGTTTCATTCACTAGTGTGTTTATGTTCAGAAACAACTAGCTAGGCAATCCAACACCAGTAACTTCATCCAACATAGTGTTTCTGTTCATAACATTCTGGTTTAATTTTTTTTTTTCATATTTGGTCACTAAAAATGCTGATGATTTTTTGCTGATTTATTGTTCTCCTGTGAGCGGTGTCTCCTTACAGCAGAAAGGACTCGGCTATCTTATCCTCATTGAAGCTGATATACCTCAAGGGACCCAAAATTCATGCATCTGCTTCAGTTCCAGTAAAGGAACACCACCAGAGTGGGATTTACAGTCTCCTCTGGCCACTGTTAAGTACCAGTTCAACAAATCTAAGTTACAGTCACAGGTAGGAGGCAGATAGAAGGGTTGGAAAAGGCTGAACATTCCCTTTTACTGTCATGGATGCTATAATGCTGCAGTACACAAGCATATGGGTGCAACAAAAAAGGATGTAGAAGGAAGCACTCTGGTCTGCAAGGAAGTTCAGAACAAAAAGAACCATCTGAAACTGCTGGAGAAATAAGACAACATTTTGCCAAACTTTCTACTGCGCTCTTGCAGCTTTATAACATTTAACTTTTTGAAAAATTTTAGAATTCAATTACTTTATTTCTTAAATATGTTTCAGAGCCTTAACACATCTAATAACAGCAGATCAATAGGCTCATTGTCCTACAGTGTATCACAGCACCAGCAAATACCTATGTTATGAAACTAAGTGAATTTACTGGAGTGTAAACCCCCAGTGAGTTGTCTGTAATCAGCCAGCAGGCCTTCAGGGCAAGAGAATTAATGTATTTTAATATTTTAGGTTATCTTCCATATGGCATAATGCTATACCCCATCTGTATGTGTGCATGTGCAAACAAATGTAGGAGTTTTTTTTCCAGAAATAATTTTCCCTTAGTGGAATCTCACCTGCATTCTAATGTCTTTTATCATCTAGTCCTTCAAACAAACAAAACTTCGAAGAGTGTGAGTCTACAAATAGCATTAATGTCTGTAGAGCTGAATTAAATTATTCCAGATCTTTTTTTCTCTTTGAAGTGTTGAAATACCTGTTCTATTCTATTTTAAAGGACTCTACCATTTAAAAAACAAGGCATCCTTGAAAGGGGACATGGAACTTCTCACTGAATCACAAAAAAATAATGTTCAAGGCTTCATATAATCATTGTCATGTAAGTGTTTTGAGAAAGTTTAGCTCTTGTGGTATCCCTTTGTGGACATACTGGCAGAGCAGCCATTGGCAATGGGGTGTCTAGTTGACTTAATGTACTCAGAAACACAGCTCTTGGTAAGAGCAGGTAGAGGGGGATGCCAAAAGAGAAAAAAACTCATGTGCATTTATATTTACAGAGGTATTTTTACTGGTTCCCATGGAGCATCACAGAGAACTTTTAGTAACTCTTCTGAGCAGTAATGGGGAGTCAACATAGGGTAGCAAGCATCCCTTGCTGAAGCTTCATGTCCTGTTCCATGGTCAGGATTCCACCTCTTTGGGTGCCCTGTTCTTAGCTTATGTGGACCTGGTGTGCAGTGGGCTCAGCAGTAGAGGTGTCAGGGGAGCACACAGCTCTCCCATACCTGGCTGCATCAGGTTGAGTGAATCTCCTGTGAGAAACTCAAAGGAAGTAATGCTGGTATCAGCATTAGATAATGTCCGCTGTTAAAAAATGTAGGTTGCTAATGGTTTAAATTCAGGCTTACCTCATGAGCTGTACAAACTAGGACAGCAACACTGGGCATTTGTGCCTGCAGTAAAATATTTTTAAAGTCAGGCTTTTTAAGTTGAAGGAGAGGCTAAAACACTGTCAGCAGCACCATAGATTCAGCAAGAGAGACAGCCTGACAATCAGCCTGACAGTCATACATTGGCAGACATGTGCCTTTGTAATAGAGGTATTATTTACTACTTCAAGAAAAAAAAAAAAACAGTACTATTTGTTTTATCTGTGTTTCAGAAGAAACAAACTGCAGAGACAGATTTAAAAAGTGGCATTGTTAACTAGCACTGTTGGATAAATTCTTTTATGAAAAAAGGAAGAAATTTTAGAAACAAGTTCCATAATAGACCACATTTTATAGCTTTTTTGACTGAATCCTGAAATTATTAATGCATTATTGATATTGTAATAAACTCGTTGAAGTACTGGTGCTGTGAACAGTAGAATGGAATTTACAGAAGAAAACTCCCTTTCCAGAGACATGCTGTTCAGATAAGCATACCAATTGTCTTGGTGACAAATGTGAAAAAAATGTCTTTTAAAAATATTTCATTCTTCCTTTCAGTTTTTGGGTTTGGTTTTGGTGGGGTTTTTTTGGGTTTGTAGGTTGGGTTTTTTTGGGGCATGGTATTTGTTTTGGAGGGTTTTTTATTATTTTGGTTTTTTTTTTATTTTATTTGTTTGTATAATTTTTTGGTAGTCATGTGGGAAAACACATTTTGCAGGAGTGTTAGCAATGGAAGAAATCATTTTCACTGATGCAGGTCTTCTGTCAGGAAAACAGAGACTGTGAAAGGCTTCCATGGAATCCTGTTAGCACCACATGGCATGACAAGCATTTCTGTGCACTCTGGTGCAGCCATGCATCATTTTTTCAGGGTGGTACAACCTGTACTGCCTCTGCTCCTACTCCCTGTGAGGAGTTACCTGCAGCCCAGAGATAAAATTCATCCACAGCTGCAGATTTTGCAGAGTTGGAGGCCAAAGAGTTTGGTGAGAAAGTGGGAAGCAAATAAAAGCCAGGATGTGGTTGCAGAACAGGCATTACTCAAATCAGAACAGAATAGAATTTTTACAGAATTTTGGGGGAGAAGACAGAGGAACTTAACATACCAAATTGTTGAGCCTATCATCTAATCACACACCTACATCATCTCTACTCATGTTGATTTAGACCATGTCCTCAGCATTCCTCAAAGCCTAGAACCAGTCTTTCACCCTGTTGCTACATATTTTTGCATAGACCTTCTTGAAGTAATTTTTCAAAGTCCTCATTTTGGGTTGTTGCCTAATGATATGGGTTATGTGTTCGTGTTATTCATTCATCTATGTCTGTTTCATACAATTCCCAATCCTTTCTTCCTAAACTAACCTCTGTTTTTAATGACCAAGGACAACAGTCATGCTAACTTCCTTCTCAATCAAAATAAGTTAGCCCAAATAAGCTAAGAGAGGTGAGGATTATTTTTACCACTAAAATTTTTTTCCTAACTAAACTAATGTCAGTGGCTTCTTTCCAACATATCCCATTATGTATACGTCTCAAGTTTTTTGTTGATTTTCTACATCTAAGAAAAAATGAAACACAGAGAAAAAAACCCCAATGAAGCAGTGTAATGGCACAAAAATATAATTTGAGTCCATAGTGCATGGCAAGTCTATGCTGGAATCAAAATTGTCAGTTACATTTGCAGTTTCCTCAAAGCAGCTCCCAACCCACTGCTGCATTTACATTTCATCAGTTTTTAAGTGTGCAAACTATTAAAAAACAGAGTTCCTCACAAAAACTAATGATGCAGATGACAGGTTTTTTCATTAAGTTTTTCACAGCTTGACACAGTTTTAGCTGGGTTGTTTGTCATTTTGAATTGAAAACTTGCTTTGAATTTTTCCTATTGGAATAGAAACATTATATGTTGAGATTTTTTCAGATAAACGGGTTTAATTCTGGGAGTTGATGGTCATCCTGTACTTATTGATACAAAGCACTCTGAAACAGCTCTGTCTTAAAGCAAGAATATTCACCTTGGCGTGAGTTTTCCTTTGAACATATAATTGTATCTATGTAAACAGCAATTCTAATACAACCTTTCATAATAAATGCATGTGCATTTATACAAATATCTATATACATGCTCATGCACCTGTATTTTTTGTATCTAACTGGACTACCTTCATCATTTCACTTCCATTGCTCCAAAGATCAATGGGTAAAAGAATAACATCTATCTATTTCTCTTTAAAGAAGCCTTGAACATACCATAGGCTTGAAAATACCATATAATTGATCATGAAAATGTATATTGGGAACTGAAAAAAAGGGATTCTCTTGGGGATTCTAAAGTAAACTGATATTACAGTTAGAAAGTGATCCAAAAAGTAAAACTGGGCAATCTGTGACTAAATACTAAGAATTTCATCTGCACTGTATGTTAATTGGTATTCAATAATTTCTCTACAGGAGTATATTTCATTTTTAGAGAATTGGAGGCTGTGAAAGGAGAGAAGTTCACAAGACTTAACCCTGAAAAAAAAGAAGAAAGTAATATCAGTCACAGATTCTAGTTCAAGAGCTCCTGGCATGACCATCACAGTGTCTAGGTCAGTGCAAATGAAATTGAACAGTCCTGTCATAACACAAAAGCACCCAGGAGAACCGCTACCTGTACAGACTGCTGGCTCCATAGGAAAAATATACCTCTATCTCCACTGTCAGCTGAAAGAGCTTGAAACCAGGATGGAAGTAATGTGTCTGGCTCTCTTTTTAGTCTAGTTTTTCCCTGCCTTCTACACAAATCTCATATTATTTCCTTTTTCCAATTGTAAAAGGAAGGACAGCTACACCTGCTGTATGGTTAAGATTTTTGCATCATATTTCATTGGCACCAACTCCATTCAGTGGCCTGAAGCAAGGTGGGTCTGGGTGGGATTTTAAAGGACATGAGGGCCATATTTTATAAAGTTCTTCAGAAACCTGAAGATATAAAAAAACATACAGTTCATTAAATGACACATATCTTACCAGTTCAGGTACTTAATCAAGATTCTCCAAGGTAACTAATTTTCATGTTCTGGGAACTAAGTGCTAGAAATGGTTAAGCACTTTGGGTGAAATGGTTTTCTGTCTGCAAAGGCATTTTTTCTCAGATTCAAAGCATTTCACAAAGTGGCAAAGTGTATGACATTTCCTACAATTGAAAGTCAAACTAAATTGGATTGAACTTATCTCATTAAAGTAGATGTTATTTCATACAAATAAAGGGAAAAGTATAACTTTACTCTTTTCTTATATATAATTTTGAAAAATTATTACATATTCAATAATATCAAAAGCTAGACAACAAGCATAATTATGTTACAATATTAACAAACAATCTGAAGAATTAATATGTTGATGCTTGCAAACTGAAATTTTAGGAGAATTTTTTTAGGGGAAATTTCTAGGAGAAATTTTGAATCTGTGTTTTGATTTGATATAAAAAATGAACTTCAGAGTTTCCTAAGCAAAGGGAATTTTAATTTTTTTAAAGCAGTTCTAATGAGAACTCTGAAAATCTGGCACTTAGAGCTGGCTTAACTCAGTTGGCTTTCATGTTCTTTGTAATGTTCCTAGAGACTTCAAAGGAATCAATTAGCTTAATGCCAAGGATTTTTAAAAATCTCATTCTCTTTCTGTTCACAATCTGTATAATGGGGAAGTGATTAGAATATCTATACTACAGAGGTATCCTGAAGTTTTAATTAAGTTCTAGAAATTAATTCAGGATCCTGAGATGGGAGAAGTGGAAAGAAATAACATCCTCATGTGCTCTGGAGCCTCTGGCTGCAGACTGTGAGTAGCCACTTTTACCACTTGAAAATATGGAACTTTTAACTCCCAACAGTATGATGTGGAGCTAAATGTCTCTCTTTCTAAGTTGTGAAATGTGGAAAATCTTTGTGTATTTAGAAAACTCTTTGCTCATGTTTCGTAATGAGATGTTCATTAGTCTGAGTCTTCAGTCTTTAATATTATTCCTCAATAGGATTATTTTTGTCAGCCACTTGTAGATGTTCTTCTGACTGCTCAGTCTTCTTTCCATCTCATCAGAATTCCTCATTTCAATAACAGCACAGGCATTTTTATGATAGGGGTTTTTTTTTCATCATTTCCTGGGGCCTTAGGAAATACTGTTTCTGTCTGACTATGGTCACGATTGACATCTGTGTAAATCTGAGTATTGGTGTGCATTCTAATACACATATTTCTAGAAGTAAAATTATTCAAATGTTTCCCTTTCCCAGCATGAAATGGCAGCCTCTTTAAAACCTCTTGAGTGTAAAAGCCCTGTGTGATTGGAGAGTGTGGGAGAAGAGCTGCTACTCCTCCTTTGGTCCTTCTGAGACACACTGGAGGATGGCACATATCCTCCTGCTTCTGTGAGGACATGAAGCAGGAGGACACATCACCTCCATGTGAACCCCACAAGGTAAGGGTAGGTTAAAACTGCTGCATCTTCCTCTCTTGGATTAAGAAGGCAGGTTCCTTCTGAAGTGGGCATTCAGGAAACTCCACAATGAGGAGTGCAGGGGTTCTCTGAGCTGCTGCCGATGTGAGGGAGAGTGATGATCCATATGTGATCCACAGCACTCAGTCAGCAGGTTTTCAGTCAGAGTCAACATGTGACAGTTGTCACCCTGCTCTACAGGTACATTAAATGAGGCGGGTTGTGTCTGCACACTGGAAGCACATACCTACATGATGCACAGACTGAGAAACACCTGCACAGCCATCCATACTAGACAGGTTTGGAAAGCTTCTAGATAATCTGGTCCACTAGGTGTAATACACAAGGCTAGACAGCTTATATTTTTCTTTCTAGTGGATTTTGATACTCACTCTACTTCCACCCTGAGCCTGACACTGAAACTGTTCTTTCTGATTGAAGATATTTCTGTAACTGCCCTAACCTCAGAGCTCAGCTGTGGGCTTTTTGCCTCTGGGCACATTTCCTTGCCTGATGGTAAAGTACCTATCGCAAACAGTATCTCAGAAACCACTGCCCCTTACAGCACCCCTTGTCACATAATACCTCATCATTACCTTTTACTGCCCGATGGGGCCAGTGGGACTTGGCAGCAGGAGCACGGACAGGACCCAGGGGCAGGATGTGATGGGCAAGGCTAACGAACAGCTGCAGCAGTGCCACAAAACAGAGGAGTGTGGGCCACCTCATCAGGTGTTAATGGGCTATGAAATGATCATAACTTCTGATTAAAGCCCTCTGTTGCTTCTTTGATTAATCTGCATCTCTAGTATTTTTGTGATCAAGCAATTTAGAAGTCTGCTTTAAATGGATTGCATTGATCTTGGGGAAGTGCAAGGCACATTATCCAAAAAAAAATGGTGAAACTTTGAACTTTAAGATAAATGTTGGCCACTTAGATTGTCCAAAGACTAGGAGTTTTCTACCCATAAAATACACTGTGAGAATTTAAAAAGGGAGAAAAAGTAGCAGTTGGTTTAGTTGTATTATGAATAAGTGGCATCTGAAAAATTTTAAATTTTGAAGTGGAAAATTAGAAAAATGTCATCCAGAGGACTATTTTCATCTTGTTCTTCCAGAGTATTTAATCCCTGTGAAAACAAAACAGTTAAAAACAGAAGAATGGGAACCACAGTAGAAATGCAGCAACAACTGTAGAATCTGAAGTTTCTCTTGCTTCTGAGTATAAAATGCCTAATGTGACTGACATTCCTATATTATTGTTTTTATTTTCCCTAAACTGCTGTATCACAGTTTCACACACAAAGTGGCTGCATTGGGGAAACAGATAAAATAGTCCCTACTTATAAGGCTTCTGCAGTGTTTCTTGGTTTATAGCCATCAACTGTTGTAGTTTCTGATTTACCAAGGTGAAAGTATGCAACAAATATCAGATCCCTCCATGGCTCATGAGTTTTTCTCACAAAATGAAACCTTTTTGTGATTCTGGAACTCTGCCTATGCAATGTAAATAGATGCTAAAATGAAGCAACAAGTTTCTTTGAGCTCCATTTCATTGCTGTGATAATCAGATATGGCTTCAGCACTGCAGTCTTTAGTGTGCAGGCACCTCTCTTTCTTTTTTGCATGACACTTAGTTACTGTGTCCAGAATGGGGAAGAAAAAAATAAAATTTTCAGCCTAAACAATTTAACCAAATGCAACTATTCAGAATGAGTGTATCTACTGTCTGCGCCATGTAACTGGGAAAACTTTGAAGTTTGTCCTGTCTGTTCCCTCCCTTCTTTCTTTCCCCAACAATCTCCCAACCAAACATTTATGGTTATTCAGTTGACAGCCAATAAATAGCGAAGTGTTTGGGGGAAATCTGTAGTTTTTTTGGAAAGAAACCTATAAAAGAAAGAGACGCAGGAGAAAGAGGAGGAGAGAGAGCATAATCTGTACACCATCTGTTGCCTAGTGCAATCCATGCTGACACAGGGCTTTTTGACATTTTATACCTCAAATGCAAGCACATAGATCATTTCTACCTTGTACTTTTCCCGTCTCATTATCGGAATTTATTCCCTCGCTTTGTTGTTGGTGGAGTCCCTATTCTAATTGTTTCTTACATGTGCTGTAAATCTGTCCTCCAATCAGTAAAGCCCTGGAACATGAAACTGAGACCTAGCAATTTCCTTTGCTTACCAGTGCATCTGCTGGAGTGTAGTGTTGAAATAAAATGAAACATGTTTGCACTCTTTTTCTATCATACCGTAATGCGCCTTTCATTTCGCTCAAGGAATTTTTAATATTCAAGCCATACCCTGTGCATGAAGTCATTTCCCTTCGATATAATTGTAATGGTAATACGCATGGCCTAACTGGCAGTGGCACAGCTGGCTGCTTGCCACAGCTGAGCCTCTGACTCAAAGACTTTAATTCTGTCATGCCTCATCTGGTTTTATGTACTCTTTTGTAGTTAGTTCACAAATTTATTCTAGGGTATCCATTGAGATGGGCAGGCCATTGACTTTTCTCTAAAGATAGCACACTAAACTAATGAAGGGCACCAAATATGTGCATTGATAACCTGTGTGCATGCTGAATAGAAATCAGATTACAAGTCAATGTGCCTGGGTGGTCAGGACTTATTGACAGATGCTTAGACCCTGATTGTGCAAAGATTTAGTGGCAGTGAATAAAGGTAAGCACAGGCAAAAGCCTTGCCTCATCGCTGCCTGCAGGATCTGCTGTCACAAATAGCAAGTGGCACAGGGTCTGCACAAGCTGCAGTAGCAGCTTGTTACCCCACAGGACCATTTAATTAATTAATAGCTGTGTTTTGTTTTGATGGTTTTAATTAACTGAGTCTTTCTGCAAAATTGTGGTGTGGCTTCAGCCCCAGGGAGCTTTTAAGGTATCTCTTCAGGTTTTCACGTACAAGGTCTGAAAAAAGTTATTCAGCCTAAACTGCTATGTCCTGATTCTTTATACAGCTACCACACCTCTTTCCCTTCATCTATCACTATGCCCAAAATGCATTCTCCCAAAGCAAGGTTCTGTGTTTATCTTTCTGATTCCATCCCTTTCTGCTTTCACTAAGGCTTTCCATCTTTATTCCTCTAACTCCCCTAAAAAAGTGATTGTTTCAAGAAGCCAGAATGTCTGACCCCTGCTTCCAATTACCCACTGGAAATATACTTCAAATGATGGTTACCATCTTCATCCATCCTCACCTTTCTGAGTCTGCTGTTTTTCTCCTCTCTATTTGTTCATAGTAACTTAGAAGGTTTGCTTTCATCTATACAGGTCAGTGCACATCTACTGAGTTACAAGAGCAATAAAGTGTTGTTTACCAGGTTTATGGATCACTCACTTTCAGTCTATTGTTCAATGTGAGCCCCCTCTGAAAGTTAAAAGCTGTTGGTGTGAATCGATTAGGACTTCATTTTATGCTAGCTGAAATCAATGACCAAGTCAGTTTCTTACTGTGGAAGAAAGGTCTTACTAGCTGCACACACTACAGATTTTCTTGATTTGATGGTCAAGCCATAATGCCAAAAGAATGTTATTTGAACAAAAAATTTCATTCAGCCTGAGATGAAATTTCTTTTTTAGTTGTGCATTAACTATAACTATTTGAAAATGATGAAGCAAAATTCGAAAGAAAATGCTGATTCAAACTGTAAAAAATATGACTTTAGGGAAATTAGAAAAAGTTTTGTCTTCTTTTAAATTCACTTTTTTTTCCTTACCTTTTGGGGGAAAAAAATTGTACCAGATCCTTTTATAGGACTGAAGAACTAAAAAAGTACAGTAATGCAAATCAGTTCTGTCAACCTCATATTTGCTACCACTCTCAAGTAGTGACTCAGCCAATCTGCTGTATAGATTACCTCTGATCTGTATTTTGGGATGCAGGAGTAAATAAGCAGAAATAAGGGAATATTGTTACCTTTTCAAATCTTCCCCAGATAAGAAGCCAAACATAGATGTAGTCTACACAAAAATTAAAGTTCACAGATATCACTGTTTTAGGAAAAGAGCATCTCAGCCCATTCAAGAACACATTCTGTCATTCTGTTATGAAAACTGCTATGGGAATAGCAACTACCACAAACTAGAAAAAGTTTTCCAAGTTGAAATCTAGGAGCTGAATGTGGCAGACCTAAGTAGAAAAGAATGAGGGGAGACTTTGTGGCATCTACAAGTTTCTTGTGAGAGGATGCAGAAGGGCAGGCACTGGTCTCTTCTCTCTGGTGACCAGTGACAGGACCCAAGGGAATGGCCTGAAGCTGTGTCAGGGGAGGTGTAGGTTGGATATTGGGAAAATGTTCTTCACATTTAGGGTGGTTGGGCACTGGAACAGCTGCCCTGTGGGAGGGCAGTGGTCACAGCACCAGCTTGACAGAGTTCAAACCTGCATGAGTTTGGACATATGGTGTGATTCTTGGGGATGGTCCTGTACAGGGCTTGGAGTGGGACTTGGTGATCCTTTTGAATCCCTTCCAACTCGGGATGTACTGTTATTCAGTGAAAACTCACAATTTAAGGGCTTAAATTCGCAGAAATAAATGCTAATTTTCATTTTAATTATTTCTTGATTTATGTACCCACTTGAAAAATTCAGTCAATTTTTCTCATGCTCCAGCTACTAAGTATTTAGCTATAAACATTTAATTTGCAAACTCTTGATTCTCCCCTCCACTGTGCTTTTCCCCTTCCTTCATCTCGAAAGAATCTAAGTTTGGAGTGTGTGCCAAGCAACCACTTTCCTAATCTTCCTGATAATCCATGCAACTGAATGATATGATAATTAGGTACAGAAGTTAATTACATTTGGTAAAAGCAAAAAAAAAAAAATCATTTAATGCCACCCCCATCTCTGAAATACTATCCTGGCCCACGCTGTTCATACATACCCATGTCAAAGGTAGCCTAAGGAAAAAAAATCACTTGTGCCTCCTGTACGTGCTTGGGTTTAGAATTTTCCAGCCCCTGTTACTCTGTTCACAATTTATTTTCTTCATATCAGTTTTAAATATGAAGTAGGTTCCCAATGTTTACTTAAATTTTTCAGTTTTTAAAAATAGTATTGCAAGCATATGATTCTCATAAAGCATTTTGTGCAGGGAGAAAAGTAAGCCTAGAGGCAAATCCTGTAACTCTCCAGACTGTAAAGACAGAATGATGACAAATTGTATAAATATGTGCAAATTGTCCAAATGATGTCATGTATTCAGGCTTGCAAAAGGCAGGAAGAATACTTGAGTCTAAGGTCAGCACAGACTCTCTCTTGGAATAAAATTGAGCAATTAGATTCAATTTGCTTAAATTTATCACCAAGAAAAATGTTTTGTTTAATCTTAATCTTTGTCTTATTTTTCAAGCATTTTAGAACCTACTGTGTTACTACATCAGTGAAGGACCCAGTAAATTCAGGAAAAGCCAGATAGCAGCATGCATTAAGCAGGCTGCCTGTTGGAAAGGATTGGTGAAGTAGGGCAGCATACTTGTGACCTACCACATGAAACTTCTCTCTACAATTTAAATAGCAAATTGCAGAGCCTTGCAGAGGTGGGGGCTCTTTTCTTGAAACAAGCAGCACTTTAGATTACTTGGGAAAATTGCATGTTGAAACTTTCTGGGGCTAGACAACAGAAGTAGGGTCTCTGGGCTTCAACTGGTCTGTAAATGCTCATACTGAAGTATTTTTGATTTACTTTATACAGGTCTTCGTTTCTCTCTTCTGCTTTTTCTCTCTCTCCCCCTCTCCTCCCCTCCCCTTTCAGTATCGAGGTCAACCTTCTCCAATTATTTGTCTGCAAACCATTTCTTTCTTCAAGTTTTCCCATTTACATTACATAGGTCAGTGTCTCCTTGGGTCAAGCTGCTTTAACTTCCACTGCATTATTTTCTCACCTTCCAATGCTTTGTTTCCTCTCTGGTCTCACCCTCCACCCCCCGCCCTTCCAGATTTGGAGAGAGAAAATTAATGTAAAAAGGGAAAGAAAAATAGATTTTTTTTTCTTCTTTCCTGACAAATTTCTTCTAGCCACAACCACTGGAACATAGGTCCAGCTGAATATGCTGGTGTTTTTTAACCATGCATTGAATGCTGCTTGTTGTCCCCTACATCTGCTTTTAGTGGGGACAATTCATTATCTGTTGTTCAGGTTGCATACTTTGGTGGTGGCTGGGAATGTCTGTGTAGTCACTCTCAACCCTACTGATGTCTGAACACTTTGCAGCACCTCAGTAATACTCATTTGACAGACTGTGAGACTGTAGTTTTTGACAGTAGACCTCTATCCTAAGTATCTCCTGGACTTCAGTTCCTATCATTAAATGAAACAAACTTATATTTACTTATTTTTATGGGTTTAAGAATGAATGTCCAAAGAGAGAACGATGACAAATTAAAAATCCAAAGCATGAAAATACAAAAAATAGCAAAAAAATTAATGTTGTGGCTCTGTCTGTGTGATACACAGTTTGGTATATTAACAGTAGTGCCTACTGCATTTGAGAGGTCAAAGAGATTTGTTGTAAATATATAACATGCACTTGCCTCTATCTCAGGATCAGAGTGCCTGCACACTTTTGTGAGCCGTGACTTGTACAAGGAGGCAATGTGAGTAAAGGGTTTGCTTTCTAGCCTGCCTGTTTGGGAAAGAAATTAAGAACAGATGGAACCTGTTACAAAAGAATTTCTGAAGTACAAGCTTTAAAAATGGTTGGTTTCTTGATTTTATTTTTTTTTTTATGAAAAAGAGAAGCTCTCATGATGTTAGTGGGATGATATGTGGTGCATGGCTAATTTGGCATCATGCAATCCGATCTAACATAAAGTTAATGCTGGAGCTGCTGAATGAGCTATTCTCCAAACATGTTTCAGCTGCATACGTTAAAGCCCCTGTAACTGTTACTTTTAAGAGTACATTAAAAAGGTTGTGAAAAGTGCTCCTTGTAATGATTTCTACAACAGGATCTCTGCAAACTCACAGCTGGAGGCTATCAAACACACACCTCCCTAATAGACAACACTGTGTGTACAATTAACACATTAATTTATAGAGTAAACTGATCAGGGGAGACTAGAGCTTCAAAGCCAAACACTCACCATTAAGGAAGAAGTGAAGTTATGTTGTGAAGTTATTTTGTGTCAGGAGGGGCTGCTTGCTCACTGCAGCCCCTCCTGACACAAAATGACTGTCCCACTGAGCCCAGAGGTGCTCCCTGGCTCCTGTGCCCATGTGCATGCCTCTGCCAGGCCCCAATTCCAAACAGGGATAGGAGCAAGCTGTGCTCTTCGCCATTCTGTTCTCCAGTCCCCCCTTTAGCATTAAAGGAAACCTCAGGCCATAGACTAGACAGGCATGCCACAACAAAATACTCCACTTGACTGAGTGGCGAGTAGGTGGATAGGACATAATCTCCTGCCTGCATGATGTATCCAGCATAAAAATACCAAAGGCACAATGAGACAACCACCATAATAATTTAACACTATGAATACTTTGTGTGTGTCTGTCAGAGTGGTTTTCTTGCTGAGTTCATGCCCTGCTCTCACACGGAAGAGGAGAGTTTGGCAGAATGAGGCACAAGGCATCCTCAGGTTTAAGCATGGACCCATGAAAAGTCAGTTCCATTCATTGTGCCAGAACTCAGATTTAGCCAGGGTGGAAGCAGCGTGACATGGCTAACCACTGTCACTTCTCAAGTGTTGGAGATGCAGGTCTGAATTGAAGATGCAGAACTTGGAACTGCCTCTTAGAGCAGGATGTTTAGGCTTTTTCTGGAGAAGACAGCCTTGAACTTTTTCTTAATTACATGAGCATTTAGAGTCCTTTTTATGACCTGTTGATTAGAGCATTCATGAGGAGCCCGTTGACTCAAGCTGAAGTCTCAACCAGGGGCATTCACATTTGTCCGTACAGCCAGATGTGCTCTTCACATTTTGTCAAAGGGTGTTTTGCAGAGCACCACTCTTCTCTTGGCCTTCCTGCCATCCTCTGATGCCTTGTTCAGACATGTTCTATACACCTGCAATTACCCCTGCTCATGGACTCACAGACTTCTCTGGGTTCTCTTTCTGGGTTTCTCCCATCAGGAGAGAAGTACTAAGATTTTCAAGCTCAGAATGAGTTGTCAGGGTTTTAGTTCTTTTTTAAAAGTCCAGTACCAGCTATCCTCTTTCTCTTTCCACTGTCTACAGCTCCTCAAGGGACAAAGAAATTGGATAATTCCTCCATCTCAGAAGGATCCTGTGCTTTCTCACCAAACACACTCCCTTCTCTGGAGGTAAATGCAGTGAGTGTGGGCAGCACACACAGAGCACTAAGGGCTAACCAGATCAGCAGTGAAGTGAGGAAAAAATATGACCTGCCTGAAGGAAGAGAAGCTCAGCTTTGAGTAACCAGAGAAGCAGTTCTTAACAATACTGTCCCTGAAGAGAGCAATGACTGAATGGTCTGGCCTGTATTTGTTTGTGTGGTTCATCATTAGATTAATTTTTGAGGTCAAAATAATAGTGTTGCTGAGAGAGATTCAGATACTTGGAGGTTAGGAGTTTGCTTTCTTATTTACTTCCATTGCCACAGCCACAATAGACACAGGCCAGGTGCAGCCTTCATGAACTTTACTTTTGTGGGTTTGGGTTTTTTGAGTAAAACCCATAACTGCCAACTCTGACACTCCTGCCATAGATTTTCACTTCTGTGAGTCATTTACCTCCCCTTTACACATTTTGCTGCTGACTTCCTGTGGAGTCAAAAGGAATTTGGTCATTTGCTCACAGTTTCTGAATCTATTGAGTTTCCAAGCACTTGAAAATCCCAGACAAGCGGTCATCTGCTGCATAAACCTTCTTAACATCTCACATTTAGTGCTGGTTGCACTGAGCTTGCTGAGATATATTTCACATTGACAACACAGGAAATCAGATGCATCCTGGGTATACTTGGATTCTTTGTCTATAAAACTCTCTATAAATCCTGAGTTATTTAATGGACCTAGGGCACAAATTTACCTATTTTCTTTCTCACATCACCTATAGATTCACAAGAATATCTATCCACCAAAGAGAAAATTATTTGCTTTTCTAATCTCATTAAAGGATTTCAAATCTGAAATCAATTTATTTTCACCTTTTGTCCTACATTTCTTTATGCCTAAAAGATCTTTGCCTGCAATGTCTAGCATATTCGCCACTCCCCTTTGCTAAATAACTTAATAGTGTGTCTGTTGAATACTGCCCTTCATAATCTATCTTTCCACTGCTTTGTCCAGTTTTCCTCTTTGTGCCCTTTAAATACACCTGGCAACACTAGAATTCTGCTCCATCATGCTCATTTAGCAAAATTTCTGCTGCTGCTAAAATGACAAGGGCAGGATATCCTGCTCAGAGGATCAGTGAGGTCTTGTCTTTTCAAACAACAGCTCCAGGAGGATTCAAGCAGGGAGTGCCCAACTTTTCAGGAGGGAAAGCCAGCCTGCAAGAGCAAGATGCTACTGGCCTCTCCAAGTGACATGGAGAGAGGGAGCAGGAGACTCTGCAGGAGCAGGCAGCCATAGGAACCAGACTCAGCCGATCTGCCAAGTCTACCACTTTTAACATTTAAAATGTTGGCAGGTATGAAGCCAGAGCATGGTTTCAAGAGCACTTGTAACACCTTGGACTTCTCTCACACCTCCAATGTTCACTGACAGCTCTCATTAAATTAATCCCTATAAAGCAGTGGGGATTTGGATAAATTTGCCACTCTCTCAGAAGGTGTTACACCTCTACTTCACCACCATTAAGAAGCCTGGCCACCCAGTCTCTTGTCCCAGAAAAACCAAATATCTGAAAAATAAATCCCATCAACAGAATTCTAGGAAAAACAAGGTTGCCCGGGGAAGTCTAACCAACAGCTAACTCTCATGGACTCAGAGACCTACAAGAAGACATCATAAAATTAACATTTTAATGGAAACTGAGGGAGACATTCTTATAAAATTCAAAACAGTTGCAGCCATGGAATATACCAATTTCTTTAGAAGGAAAGTTTCCCATACAAAGATTTAAAGCTTTGTAGTTGAATTTTGTTTTTTAAGTTTCTCACAGGTAATGTTTGTATATGCTGTCCTTGGACTGAGTCCTTAGGATATCAGTGAACATATTGCCTTGGTTAAACCATTTCTAATTTTGGACGAAAATAAAAATCTATTCACCACCATTTTCAAGCTAAAAATGTTCAGACTCTGCCTTAACTCCAAAAAATTACTTCATAAAACTATCTTCTGCCAAGAGATCATGAGGTAAAATTAATGACATTAAATTATTTGCCTGTCTTCTCCTTTTGCCTCTGCAATGCCAAACTGTCCTTTCCTCTAATGCATATCATCAGAAAAGCAGCTAGAAATAAACTTGTGAAAGTCCTGCTGTGATAAGGTGATGAGACACAAGGGATTCTGGAGAGTATGACTTGTCTGCAGTGATGGCAGAAAGATCCTATATTCAACTTGCCAGCATCCTTTGCTGGAATAGCTAACCTCTTTATTTTACACAGTGAGGCTCAGACACATCTGAGAAGCCTTATTAGCCACCAGGAACTAATAAAAAATAGCCTGAAAGTGAAATAATCTCTGTCCAAGAACATGACCCCTTCAGACAAGTTGTCATGGAACATGGAACATGGACAACTCACCAAATAAACTTTTGTGCTGCTGACCCCTGGAAAGCCAGACATAATAGAGAACACATGTGATCACTCCTCATGGATACCAAAGACAATTTTCATAACTAATCAAAGAGCAAAAGTCTCCTTTTCAAGCATACCTTTTACTGTAGATTATGACCTATTCAAAGATTTAGGAACTTTGGTTAAAGGCTTTTTTAGGTATTTTGTTTAGGTGTGATGCTTAGCACAGGACCTCACATGCAGATATCTCACCTTTAGCTGTTAGCTGGTCTATACCCAGAATTTGGATTCACCTGCTAAAGAAGCAAAAGTAACTTAATTTTACTGATTTCCCAGCTTAGAACTTTTTCACAGAACTTTTTAAGTTGTCAGCTTCTCTAAAGTTGTCATTTCAAGGAATAACAAAAGTCAAATCTTTCTTTCTCAGTAAAGGGGAAATGTTGCCATTGAAAGGTATTTTTAATTCTTAGAAAAATCTGAGGATCTCAGGTTTAAAAAACCATAGATTTAATGCAATTAAACTGCTTAGATTTGGTTAGACTGTAACTGGACTTTGAGTGTAAAAGTTTAAAAGTTTCATGCAGTCCAGGCAGAGCTAGTCAGCAAACCTATGTCACCCATAAACAAGCTTTGCTGTATTAAAAGTCAGTTTGGAGAATTTTCATTAGATTTGTGTATTTTACTTTTGACCCAACATGAAGCAAGAACAAAATACCTTCTCACTTGGAGCAAAATGCATTAAAATAATCTCTGCCAAACCACTGCAATTAGAAGTGGAATATAACCCACAATACCAAAATTCAAAATCTATGGATTACTTGGAATAGAAAATTATATTAATAATTGCCAGTTATTAGCCTGAAGCTTCTTAAAGTGGATATGATTCTAAATAAAAGTTGCTTCATTTTCATTTGAGTCTGTAGATGCTGCATAGAGGAGTAACCACTAAAACATACAAACATATGTACATTAATCATGTTAATGTTGATTCTCATGTAACTAGAAGAAAGAACGTCAAAAATTTGGTAAACTTGTACCTCTGGAAACCAAGAAATGGTAAACCCTTCAGTGGTTTGAGAGCTAAATGGCATTAATATGGCAAAGGCATCTGTGTTGAAAAAAGCACAATTGAATCCAAGGAGATCAATAAAAAATTATGTGGATGCTGTTTCAGATCAAAAGCCTGGACCATTTTTAACTATTAATCACTCAGTCATTTACATATTTGCATCAGAAAATAACTGAGGTCAAGTCCCTTTAACTATGTGTTTAATTTAAAATTCTGAACCTAATAAAAAATCTGAAAAAATGAGAAAAAGCCTCATTCTCTGTCCTATGTGGCTGATGGCTTTCTACTGATCAGTCTGAAACCACTGCCAGTAGTTTGAGGGGATCCTGTCATCTTTTAGGCACACCCACTTCTGAACACCTGATATTTTATTTTCTTTTATTTTATCTTATTTTATTTTATTTTATTTTATTTGGAAATTATCACCATGATGGCAAACCATTTATTCTCTGCTTGCTTTGCAGTTCTGCCATAATGTTTCAGCTACGTGCAGCTTATCAACCCCACGATTAATAAAATTGGGAGTGAAAAACCCATCAAATTTTTTAGGTTGCCAAAGTGACAACTGGAGACAAAGACTGTTGTCATAAAATGGAATTGTGCTACGGTTTTAGTAGTCACCTGATACAGAACAAGTTCCTTCTCTCAAACTGTGCTGGAGACACCTGTGCTTTCCTGCACTGGGGAATTTACAAAGGATTCAGGGCAGGAAAATGGCTGAGGCAGAAAGCATTTCTCCTAACCAATTTACCATTGTGTTAAAGTTGCTTTTTCCAGCCCAGTATCAAAAAGATTTTTAATTTTTTTTTTATTCCTGACACCCTCAGAACAATCAGTGCAATCACAATTACTTTGACAGGCATGCTGGAATTGGAGTAGGCAGAAAATGGCCTTAATGGGAATCTTTTACAAAGCAGCTGTTAGAGTGTGGTAACAAGACTCTGAATAAATGGCAGCTACATAACTTCCCCTAATCAGATTGGAGCAATCAGCTTGAAAAATTTTCCCATATGTTGAAGAGTGGAGCTTAGGCCTAGGGTTATGGCAGGGACACAGGCCATGGTAAGGTTACAAAGTCTGGCTACAATTAAACACTCACTGCAGAAATTGTGATGATGCTTCGGGGAGCTATTGCACTTTAGCCATTTGTAATTGCACGTTCGGAAATTACTCACTCCAAAATTACTCGGGGCCCAGTTACACAGTTTACAAACATATGTTCTCAGAGAGAGGGAAAAACATTATCCTTCCAATGGGCACCATTTATAGATTTTTTTTTAATGGTTATTAATGAAATGTAACTTTGCAAGATTGTTTACTAATAAGTTCATGGGATTTTTAGGGAGTTGTATTTATTGTTAATTAAATTATTAAGGCACATTTCTGCCTAGCAGGGTCAAATCTGCAATTCTTGCTGTCTTTTAATGCCCTGGTTTAATGCTTCTCCTGTCAGCACTCATTGAGTAGCCCAGACAGAGCATTTCTCCTTAGTAGAGGCATTTCTTAGTTCTTTGCAGACTGCACCACGCTTCTGTGGGTCACATTATCTAGAACAGGATATGTGGGCTGGCACCTGATCTGTGTATCAGTACTGCCACTTCAGATATATTTAAGGGCTGATAAAGTGTGAAAGTTATGTGGAAAATTAGCATGTCACAAGCTTTGTAATTATACAGCTTTTTATGAATTTAATGAAGAAAGACAAGGCCTTCAGGGTGTCTCTTTTTACTGGTAGTTAATACAAGGAAATTTTCCATTATGTTCCAAAGCCTATCCTTCCTGCATTTCTGAATTCTGGGAAACAGACAGCGAGCCCCATGTGCTTTACAGTTCTGGAGAACAAGATGTGCTGGTGACTGGCAGCACAAGTGACCTGTCCCCTTTATTGAACGTGAAAGCAGAAGCACAGGGCCCCAAGTATGTTCATGGTACAAATGGGGCTGATTAGCTAACCTACAGGAGGAAGTAAGAATCATTTTAGAAAATGCAATCCACGCCCTTTTCAAATGCACTTGGTTCACACAGAGGTGTTAGAGAAAGATGGGGAGATGCAGTGTTTGATATGCTGTTTGGAGACTTTACTCTGTACAGCAGGACCTCCAGTAGTTTCCAAACAATGTTTTGTACAAAGAATGAGGCATGATCGTCTATATCTCATGGGAGTTTCTAACAGTGAGAGAATTTTTCCAGGGCTGTGGCCCAATGTTAAGATCTTCAGTGTTGTCTCATGGCAGAAACTGAATGCAAAAACATACAAATGAACAGCTACATCATTTGCTTTAAACAAAGTAGATGTGATTCTCCATGCTTTTATTTATTTATTTTAGCTTCCAACAGAGATGCAAAGTTATGTAACTTGGGGAGGAATTCCGAAAAGAAGTAGCTCTCCTGTCAGTGACTGAAGTTAACCAAATGACCTTCCTCATCTCCATGCATAGTCAGGAAACAAAAGTTGGCTCTTTGAGAAGGTAGCTCAGACCTGCTGCTCTGAATGGACATGGTTTGGGAGTGGATGACGTTCAGGGCTGGGATAACAGCTTTGAGTATGTGCACTCTCCTGTGAGCCAAGGAGTTCCCTGTGAGTACCTGTTTCTCCCTTGCTCGGTGTGTAAAATATGTTGGTCTTGCCCTTGCAGGTGTTCCTAGTGGCATGAACTAATGTAAGACCCTGCTTTGGGATTTAGGATGTTTCAGGCCCCCTTTCTGTTTTGCAACACCTAGAGTAAAATCTTAAATTCTGTAAATATGAATTAGTTAGATCTTGTCAACAATGTGCTTGAATCCACTTACTAGGCCAAATATTTTAGTGTGATTCTTTTTTCATAAGAATTTAAAAAAATAATTTTACAATGCTTATATTCAAAAAGAAGTTGCTTTAGCTTGTGTTTTCTCACATAGGACTTTTTTTTTATTGGTCTTATTCTCGTTCTGTAGTCCAAGACACAGTAGGTGGGTAGGGTGCCATTAAAAAGTACTTGTATAATATAGTCCTGATACTGATTGCTACACTTTTTATTGGAGACTACAGATACTAGCTTTGGATTTCAATTTCATTTGCAGGTATGTGTTGGATTGATCCATTGGATTGTTCATCTGGAAGTATAGGACAAGGTTTTTCATGCTGCATTCTGGAGAAACCAGCACTGCACTTTATCTTTTCTTAAATGCATAAAAAGCTAATGTGAAAAAGTTTGGTTTTTTTCTTATTTTGAGAAAAATTTAAAAGACTCCTGCTATGATCATACTTTTAATTTAAAATATTAATCTGGAAAATTATTTGGTTTGTTCCCTTTTTAATCTTTCTTTTCCTTTTACTACTGTGAAAAGGATGTGAAGAAAAGTGATTCCGGTTTTGACAAAGTATCTTAAATCCCTGTTTGGTGAGAAAATTCAAACAAAAAGGATATTTGTATCTTTCAACAGCACTTATTTAATTTTCACCCTATTCTGATGCTGACACAAGAAAAGGGGTGGCATAAATAGTGAATACTTCAGCGCAGACAGCTTTCTGGCTCAGAAGCCAATTCCAGGACATGTCAAGCACAGAGAGCACTGTCGATGGCTTCTGGAGCCAGGCAGCTGTCTACACTAGGGCTCACTCTCCTGTTAATACCCGGCTAGTGGAATCAGTGCCTCTTCAGATTTTAATCAAACTACCTGAAATGTTGCTGAATACTGTGTGAGCTGGGGGACAGAAGGACTTAAATTGTTTTCAGCACTGTTCAGGCATGGTCACTGTTGACACCAGTCGTCAGCAGCCAGTACTTTTCGTAGAGTACGTGAGGCCATAATGTGCTCTTAGCTTGAAAATCATTCCTTCTCACAACACCCACACATTCTTCTTTATATGGCATGTTTTCTTGAGAAAAGAAAGAAAAAGAGATAGTCCAAATAAAACAATACTTGCATTAAGAAACATGGCTATTCACAGGGGTTGTAGAAATGTACCCATTTGTATATTGGTTATAAAGATTTGAAAACTTAAAGAGACAT